>NC_081771.1:930000-977500 GCF_963082965.1 Carassius carassius
CCCGCCCCCTGTCAAATACCGGCCAATAAGAGCGCCGCGGTGCCAAGCGCGTGTGTCTCCGTATCCCTGCAGCATCACGCTGCACTTCTGCAGCACAACCTCGAGAGAGATTCACAGAAACACTCTTGACTTCACTATCATCCTCGCGGGCTTTAACGACGGATTCGATTCGCAAGATGTTTTGATTCGCAGAAGATTCATTCGGATCATTCCTCCCTATTGTCTCGCCTGTCTATAAACGCCATTCATCTACAGAGGACAGCGCGAGTTACTCATCAATCAGAAGAGAAACGCATTGTTGTATCTGAAGGCGGCTTTAGTGCAGCATCGCAGGATGGCTGATGTCAGCGCAGAATGCAACATAAGGGTGTTGTGTCGCTTCAGACCCCTGAACCACTCCGAGATCCTCCGAGGGGACAAATACATCCCCATCTTTCAAGGAGACGACACTGTCATCATCGGGGTAAGTTCATACAAGTTGTCCTCTTGATATCCTAAATGTTTATCAGTAAAGTGACGCAGATGGATTCGAGTCCAGATCTTTTTATTTTTAAGTTTCTTCTTTACATCATCTTCATTTTTTAATGAAATACTCGGATGCATGTTTTGGATTTGAATGTTTATGCATGCACACGAGTGCATTTATAAACATCATAACAATATCTCACTTGAATGAGAACTTAAAGCAAATTTATTTTATTTTATTTTATTTGTGCCCTTAAAAACACATGGGAATTATTGTAGAGCTGTTCCCAGAGGAGTAAAAGTGTATCACACACACACACACACACACACACACATATATATAATGGGCTTCACCATCTATCTGCAAGAGCAATGACGCAAAGACAGCCTGAAATAAAGTGTTTGTTTTATGTGCTGTGGTTATGACTCATGGTTCGAAAAAAAAATGTGTGTGGGAGAATTAGACCAATGAGGATTGAGTAACTTGTATTAAATCAAGGGTTGTATGCTAATTCAGTTGCTCCCTGTTCTACAGAAGAGTAAAATGACAGTCTTGATGCAAAATCAGTTGCTGCAAACCTTGTTTAAGAATAATCAGGATTACGTTTACACTGCATCTGCAATCCTGGCTTTAGCTTAAAGGAAGATTAAAGAAATAGTTCAGAAAAGAATGAAAATCTGATGGATATGTCCTCATCCTCAGGTCATCCGAGATGGTTTCATCATCCGATTTATGGACGCGGATTTTAGTTAAAAACATTTAATGCTGGATGTGTTTCAGCTTTGTCTTCTCCAGATGTTCACTGATGGACTGGAGTGCTGTGGATTACTTGCTGTTTGGACTCTCATTCTGACGGCACCCATTCACTGCAGAGCATCCATTGATGAGACACTGATGCAATGCTGCATTTCTCCAAACCTGATGAAGAAACAAACTCATCTACATCTTGTATGGCCTGAGGTTGAGCACATTTACAACAGATTTTAATTTATGGGCGAATTGCTCCTTTAACAAATCTGTTGGACCTTAAAACCTAAATCAGTAGTTCATTGGCTCTAAACTTTACTTTCGGTCATTATTGATGTGACCCACTCTATGTGTGCTAAAATGGCCACAACTGCACAAGAGTAGCTGAAATACACTGCAGCTCCTCTGGGAGTGTGAATGCTTTCAGACGCACACATTGATCTCCTCGGCAGCAATATAACAGCATTCGCAGCTCTCATAACCGGCTCCCAGAGCTGCAGCAGCACAAATAGATCAGCCTCTAAAGCTCAGATTAAAGATAGCGTGTCGGGAAGTAAATATGTGCCAGTGTCAGTGTGTTAGCGCGGGTTTGCAGTTATTGATGATGTGTGTGTGTGTGTGTGTGTGTGTGAGGCTGACGCTGATAAATGGGTCACTCCTGTAATGTTTGAAAGCTTGAATATAAATGAGCAGATGCTCACGAGGACACACAGGGACATCAACTAAGTTTGTTTTCATAATTTAATCATCTTTTGAAATGTTTATATTATCAAACTGATGTGTGACCAAAGAGGATGCATGTTTTATAGTGAAACAAACCAACTAACATCACAAAAAAAATCACTAAATCCATTGATCCTGCTGTAAAAAAAAATTTGTTCTAAGGACATTTTCCTAAGGCTCCCATTAAGTTATGAAACATTATTTATGAATGTTCAAAACATCCAGTTCTTTAAATGTTTTAGAACGTTTGTTACCCATTGTTTAGGAACGTTCCATTGTATCATTTTGCAAACATTATCGGAATGTTACTTTTGAATGTATTCTGAACATTCCGAAACAAGTAACATTGAAAAACAAAACAAATGTCTTAGATGTTTAAACAAAATTCTGTGAACATTGCGTCAATGTATTTGTGCAAACATTTTGAGAACATTATTAAAAGCCAGATAATTCTGAACAGACATTCAATTGACATTACTGGAAAAAACTTTGAGAAAATCTTGCTACAATGTTCTGAGAATGTTCCCACCAAAATGATGTCACTTCCTGGAGGATTCTGTCATTAAATAATCCTGAATTTGACAAAACACTGGCCGGATAGAAAGTGATATATAAAGTAAATAAAGAAATCCCTAATGAAAACAATATTGCCAAGAAAGTTTTAGTGCAAAATAAACATCCACTCAAACCAATGTAGTGAAATTATTTAAAGTGAAGCCTTAAACCTAAAATACGACTTAATTTATCTAATATCTAAAAAAATAAATGAAGGGAGCATTAAAAACATTCTTCATAATAAGGACCCAATTGCACTGACACGGCTGATAAAACCCATTTTGCACTTGCTGGTTTCAAATGAACGTCACAGCGTTCACGTTCTCTTTCGTTCCGCACCGTCTTCAAGGCCAGGCAGGTTTTTAATTACATTAATGAGCTATAAAGATAAATGATCATTGTGTGCTGCTGAACTCTCGAGTGTCATTAGTGTAGAAATGATTTCTGCTGATAGATTCATATCCTGACATGCATCAGAAGTCAGAGGAAGGTGGCTGTCGGCTTTGATTATGTCCACAGCCTTTAAGAGCATGCAGTATACAACCTGAAGGAGACACTGTGTCATGCACGCTGCTTTGTTGTCTGGTGTGAGGTCAGGAGGGGATGTCAGGAACAGATCGATGCTGTTGTGTTTGTAGACGTGTGATGGATGTTGATATCAGAGAGAGTTCTGGTTGGGCTTCACTGTCAGTCAAAACATCAAAATGTGCAGAACCTTTCAGCTCGATCTTTGCAAAACCTCATCTGACCCTTAAAATGAGTTTTTGTTGTAACCTAATCTACTGTACTACAACTAACATGTTGTTTCAGTCATGTTAAATAATATTTTTGGCTTGAACAAAAGCTGTTCATTTAGATGTTGCAAATTATTAAGTACATTTGTTGAAATAAATTGTTAAATATTTCCTTGGAAAATGCTGCTTAATAAAACATCAGATGCAACAATATCAAATGGTCAAATGGATTCAATGTAAGAAACAAAAACCTGTGAAAATCAATATATATATATATATATATTTTTTTTTTTTTTTTTTTTCATATGCAAAAAAACGAAGTATATTGCTGCAAACCTTCAAAGCTGAAATCAGAGACCCTATTTAAAGAGAATTTAATGGAGTTTAGCTAAAAGCCCTGCAGATTATTGCTCTGCTTCATCCTATTTTTGCTGCGTGGCTCACGCTGATCTCAGCAGAAAACCTGTTTAAATTCATTTGTGTTGATATCATGAAATAGATGTGTGACCTACTCGCGTATTGCTGAATCTCTGGCTTGAGGCAAGTTCTACACGCAGTGAGAAACAGATAACACTTTCTATTGCAGTAAATCTAACTGAATTCAGATGATTTATAGCTGTGTTTACAGTCGCAGCCTATGGTTTAGGTTCTATTCCTGGTACATTCACCCAAAATCTGATGAAAATGTGTTCACCCTCAGGGCCATCCGAGATTTGGATGAGTTTGTGTCTTCATCAGGTTTGTAGAAATGTAGCACTGCATCAGTGTCTCATCAATGGATGCTCTGGAGTGAATGGGTGCCGTCAGAATGAGAGTCTGATAAAAACATCACAATAATCCACAGCACTCAAGGCCATCAGTGAACATCTGGAGAAGACAAAACCTGAAACACATCCAGCATTAAGATGTATTTAACTCAAACACATAGAGTCTATAATCCATAATAACACTTCCTCCAGTGAAAAGTGTTCTGGCCTGAATCAGGAGAGACATCTGTACAAGCAGTGTTTACAAGCCAAAATAACTCTAAATAAATATGTGGCTGGATTTTGATGTGAGAGACAACAGGAGATGCACTTTTACACTGGCACACTCCTGAACAGCATATTATAATTTATTCTCTGTGTAGGAACCCAAAAGCTACTTAGTCATGAGCTCTTCTGAGTCAAAGCTCAACACAAGACAGTTTTGTTCCCATCTCTAACTTTCAGTGAATCTGATGAAAGCTCAAGACTCGTCAGTGACCTTCATCCTCCTCATCTAAGAGATGTCTGCTGTCCGTGTGATAGCTGCTCTGACACTAAATCAGCAGCCGCTGTAGAGACATTTAATGAAAGTCAGAGATATGAAGACGAAAGATAAGAATGCACCAGAAAGTGTGTGTGTGTGTGTGTGTGTGTGTGAGAGAGATAGAGTTTGGGCTACTCTGCAGACAGATCAGTTTACAGCAGCAGCACATAATGCATCTCAGCTCAATATTGCTGCTGTCTGCGCCGCTCTAATGCAGTTCAGAACAAGCTCTGCTCGATACGCAGCTGTCTGCACATGACATATTCTATTCATCTAGTTACAAAGCAAGAAAACATGTTTGTGTTAGACAATTACGATGTGGATTTTTGTCTTTTCATTGAGATCCAAATGCAATATATGGCATATATTATATTGTGACATTCCTATATTACATATAAGGGGATATATATAATTCAAACGTGTACATTCTGTGCATACATCAAGATTATAATATATTTAAAATCCCCATAGTATTTATATATATGTTATTTCTATATGATATTTTGTATATTTTATGTAGCAAATTTTTTAAAACAGCATATATATATATATATATATATATATATATATATATATATATATACAAAATATGTTTGTTTTTGTATTTTTTTGCATATTTTTAATTATTTAAAAAATATACATATTTATCTTTTGTTTTTACTTATATAATATAATGTATTAATGACTTATAGGATGGATCACATACATGTACATGACAACAATGTATTGCTCATAAATATAAAGACATATCTGTATAATCTGCACATGCTAATCTATGAAATTGTTCCAAATTCTAATATGTTTTTACTTCACTTGATAATACATTTAATAAAATATTAAAATTTAATTGGAGCACAATGATGTTTCACATCATACAATCACTATTAATAAGGATTCAATTATGAAAATAGGTTTATTTTATTATTATTTATTTTAATCAGCATTCTAAAATTCCTGAAATGCATTCAAATGTTTTTATGCGTACTTCATTTGGATTTCAAAATGTGAATCTGTTTGAATGAATATTCAAATGTGACATTTTTAGAACAGTTTCTGCTTCATTTCCATTAAAAAGCTCTTCAAGCCTCTATAAGTCTTGATCTCCATGCCAGAGCCGCAGGGCTCTTTATCAAGCGTACATGAAAGAGCACACACACACACACACACACATGCACATGCACAGCTAACCGGCTCCAGGTCTGGTAGTCACTGTTAGTTAAGGCACTGGTTTAATTAATGGCTCACAGGCCCATTCTGACAGCAGGGGAAATGCTTGATGTAATAAATATCTAAATATAATCATTCAGAGCTAGAGAAGATAATCCTTTTTAAAAGGGAAGAGATGATAATTCATAAGTGTTACAGGTGGTGGGTTCAATAAAAGTTCATCTGTCACCTGATGTCAGTGTAAAACTGAATGCTGAATGCTGAAATAAAAGCAGTAATGTCCTCCCACTCACTCATGCAAACACCAGCGCTGTTTCTGTGTCTAATGGAGCGCTCTGGGTTTTGTTGCTGGAGTTCGGGTGCATCTGCTTCGCTCTGATCCCGTGTGTATTTCAGCTCCCAGCGCGGCTGGTTATCCTGATCTCTGTGTGTGTGTGTGTGTGTGTTCAGTGTCACGCTTCGTGTCCCTGCAGAACACATTCAGATCACATCCTCATCTCAGATCTGCCCACCGTTCCCTTCGACTGCTCGCTTTTCTACCTTTCACTTCTGTTCAGTCTGTGCTTTTCTGTGGCTCTGCTCGAGTCTCTTGAGGGGAATATATCTGTTTTGCTAATGTTCCCATTAAGTTTTTATTTAATGCTATTTCTATCATTCAAAACATCCCGTTTTTTTACGTTTTAATAGTTTTTTTTTGGTTGTTATGCGAATGTTAAAAGAACATTCCATTTCGCCCAGTGTGGCAAAATGTAACATCATGTGAATGTTACGTTTGAATGTTCTCTGAACATTCCAAGAACTGCAACGTTTAAAAAGCATTAGATGAACCTCCAGGAATTTTTTTTTTTATTAATGCTGTATAAATACATGAATCAAATATAGAATGTTAGTAAGTTTTAATGTTCTTAAAATGTTATTTATTTAAACATTGTTTATGGAATGTTTTATTTCAGAAATGTTTTAGTTGGACAAAAAACCCCTTTTTAAATGATTGATAAACTGACGATTTAAGTTGACCGAAATGTTTTTGTGGTAAACACGACAAGATAACTAGACATTTCAACACAATTTTTCTTTTATGCCAAAAATCATTAGAATATCATTAGGAAGTAAAGATCATGTTCCATGAAGATACTCTGTAAATTTCCTACCGTAAATATATCAAAACTTAATTTTTGATTAGTAATATGCATTGCTAAGAACTTCATTTGAACAACTTTAAAGATGATTTTCTCAATATTTAGACTTTTATGCTCCCTCAGATTCCAGATCTTCAAATAGTTGTATCTCAGACAAATATTGTCCGATCATAACAAACCACACATCAATGGAGAGATGATTTATCCAGATTTCAGAATTTCTAAATTGACTCTAATGGCTGGTTTTGTGGTCCAGGGTCACATACAGTATGTGCTGTGTGAACCGCAGCGTATGGATGTTTGGATGAAGCTGTTACAGAGGGAAATCCTAATGACAGAGCTTTGCTGGACTAAAGCTATTAGAGCGTATCCCACAATCCTTCACGCTCAGCTGCGGCTATTAATTTCATTTCTTGTGTAACTCTGTGCAGTCGTGGTATTATTAAAACAGATGTACACACATGAGGATCTCATCGCCGTGCTCTTGTTTTCTGATGCTCATTATGATTCCTGAGAGCACACACAGACATAAAGCAGTCAGCGTGACTCTATATTACAACACGACGAGGGACTGCGCCGCGGTGAACTCTCTGAGAGCTGAAAGCAAAGGTCAAGTGTTAAGTGTAAGACATGCATGTGTGCATGTCTGCTCTGGAGACTTTGATGTTCTTCTGAGGATCAGTTAAAGCAGACCGGGACTAATCACTGATGTTTTTCACATCTAATTGCTTTCATGTTAAATTATAACACACAGTTCTTCTATATGTCACATATTATTTCATGGGACGAGTGTGTTGTGTATTCAATCTGCAGTGTTGTTTATAAACAGATAGCCCCGCCCCTAAACTGGTCGAGTAGAATCTCTCAGCCAATGATGTGAGTCGGGGGAGGGGCCACTTGTACCATATTTATAAGGGCTCCGAAGGTTAAACTGGCAAATCTAAACACATAATTGTCTGTATATAACTGAATGTGTTTGTGTCTTACAGGGGAAGCCGTATGTTTTTGACAAAGTCTTTCCCACAAACTGCACACAGGAGCAGGTGTATAACATGTGTGCCAAACAGATTGTCAAAGGTGAGATAAGTATTAATTCTATAACAAATATAAGAGCACACATTATTTCTTATAAATTGCATTTGATCTGAATATCAACATTTGTCAGATTCAGTCATTGGAAACTGTTAACTGATTTCATTTTTTGGGAAAAAAGTGATGTGTGACATTGTATAGAGTTGAATATCAAGGTTTTTGTGTCTGTTTGTTAATGAGGGATTTGAGGATTTGTGCAGTAAGCGTTATAAACATTTCTATTTATTATTATTACTCTTAATTTAATTCTTTTGATTTTTAATATGAATTTAATGGAAATTAATTATTTCATATTTCCATGATTTACATCTTCACTTTCATTTAAGCGAAGTGAACTCAATAAAATTTGTAGTGATGCTATTATGACATGTCTTCAATTAAAATATGAGCAATTAAACAAATGACTGTAGCCTTTTTAAATCATAGACTAATTTTACCTTCCAGATTAATCTCATTTAGTGCGATTATCTGTCTTCAGTTATTCAGTTATTCAATGAAAATATTAAAATATGAAAATTTTAAAACCATTTTAAATAGAATAGATGTCTTAGAATTTGTAATCAATGATACTTTTTAAAAAAATGTATAAAAAAATATAATAATATCAGAAGTCACTTATACATTCTGTAAAAGTATATTCATGAATTTGACATTTTGTGACTGAATTGGTAAATGTTTCTATTTATTTCCTCGAACACATTGATGATACTTTGTATCATTCTCCTGCGCAGGCTACACTTAAATCTAAATCTGTTACAATTTAAAAGTAAATCCCTAGTTTCGAAGCACTGATGGTGATGATGTTTCTCTCTGCAGATGTTCTGGAAGGTTATAACGGCACCATCTTTGCGTACGGACAGACGGCTTCTGGTAAAACCTACACTATGGAGGTAAAACAGATCTCTACACTACTCTGTGCTTTAATTATTAAAGAACAATTAGCTCAGAAACCCTCACATCGCTCCAAAACTGTAAAACTCACTTTATTCTCTGGAACACAGAAGAAGACGTTTAGCAGAATGTTCAGATTAAATAAAACACACTTAAAGTGTGCTCACTGCTTTCTCTCTCTCAGGGAAAACTGCATGATCCGGACGGAAGGGGAATCATCCCGAGGATCGCTGAAGACATTTTTAACCACATTTACACCATGGACGAAAACCTGGAGTTCCACATTAAGGTGAAAATAACAGCATAATATCAAGACGTTTATATGTACAGATCGTTCTGTTTTTTTTTCTAGTGAAGACATGAAATCTAATTCCAGCTCATTAGCTGTTCTCGTTTCTCTCTCAAGGTTTCCTATTTTGAAATCTACATGGATAAAATCCGTGACCTACTTGACGGTGAGTTTGCTGTGTTTTGTCTCGGCTCGACCTAAATACAGACTCTGTTTTAAAGCATTTTCTCCTTCAGTATAAAGACTTTGCTATATATAAAATGCATTGATATCATGAATTGTTGTGGGTATTATTTATTTAAACTGGAGCATTTAATTGACTTATAAACAACTGCTATTTTAAAATGTAATTGCATTTTTATTTACACTATCATTGAAAGATGTAGTAAGACTTTTTCTTTTTAGAAATGAATACTTTGATTCATTAAGGCTGCATTAAATTGATCAGAAGTGACAGTAAAGACATTGATAATGTTACAAATGTTTTCTATTTCAAATAAAATCTGTTCTTTTCAACTTTCTAATCATCTGTGAATCCTGAAAAATAAAATGTATGACCGTTTCCACAGAAATATTGTGCAGCACAACTGTTTTCAACATTGATAATAATCAGAAATGTTTCTCGAGCAGTAAATCATCATATTTTCATGATTTCTGAAGATCATGTGACACTGAAGACTGGAGGAATGATGCTGAAAATACAGCGGAGCATCACAGAAATAAATTACACTTTAACACAGATTCACACAGAAAACAGATGTTTTAAATGTAATAATATTTTACAATTTTTACAGCATTTTTGATCAAATAAATGCAGACTTGGTGAGCAGAAGAGACTTCAATAACATTCCCAGTCTCAAAGGTTGAATGGTAGTGGAGGTCAAGATAAAGAGAGACAGAGAGAGAGAGAGAGAGAGAGAGAGAGAGCGAGGGAGAGAGAGAGAGAGAGAGCGAGGGAGAGCGCTAGAGTGAAACAGAGAGAGAGAGAGAGAGACAGAGAGAGAGAGAGAGAGAGAGAGAGAGAGAGAGAGAGAGAGAGAGAGAGCGAGGGAGAGAGAGAGAGAGAGAGCGAGGGAGAGCGCTAGAGTGAAACAGAGAGAGAGAGAGAGAGACAGAGAGAGAGAGAGAGAGAGACAGAGAGAGAGAGAGAGAGAGAGCGAGGGAGAGAGAGAGCGAGGGAGAGCGCTAGAGTGAAACAGAGAGAGAGAGAGGAGTAATGAAAGTAGAAGAGAACAGAACAGAGACAGATAGAGATCGTCAGACACTGAGGGGCCGAGAGAACGTCTCACTCTGTCTATATTTAATTAAAAAGAAACTGACGTTCACATATTCACTTTCATATCTGCCCAAACGCATATGAAGTTCCTCTCAAGTGTGTGTGTGTGTGTGTGTGTGTGTGTGTGTTGAAGGGTCGTTACATCATTGAAGTGTCATAAAAAACACTGAGGACTGTCAGTGCATTACATGTGCATGTGCTCATTAAAGGAATAATTCAGCCAAAAATGAAGAATCTGTCATCATTTACTCGCCCTCATGTCGCTCCAAACCTTCTGTCTTCTGTGGAGGCCAAAAATAAAGTGCTTAGCAGAAAGTTCATGCTAAAATGAAAGAAGCAGGTTTATTATAGTTAACTGAAACTAAAACCATAAAAAATTACATTTCATTACTTGAAATAAAATAATAATAATTAAATCAATCATAAAAAACCCCTAAATGTATTAAAACTGCTTTTATGATTTGCACAGTGGTTTTTGAGCTTACAGTACAAATCATTGTTGTGTTAAACATCTTGGTGACCCACAAAAGAAATGTTACACAGTTTTGAAACGACTGAATTTAACCCCTTCAAGCCTTGCAGTGCACGTCCAATTCTGTCTTTTATTCTTTGACTCTCATCCGCCTCTCTTTCTCTCTCTTTCTCTCAGTGAGTAAGACAAACCTGTCCGTGCATGAAGACAAGAACCGAGTTCCCTATGTGAAGGTGAGCAGAATCACACTTTAAAATGAGCTGCAATCAGAGCTTGCTCCAATAAACGAGCCACTTTCAGAACTCAGTACTTCCTCCCGTTCAAAAAGTGTCTTTACTGGAAAAAAAAAAACCTTGATAAAAATAATATAAATATTATCATTGCTCATCATATATCACATAATATATGGTAGATATATATAAAAAATATTATATTATTATTTAATATCATGTATGATATATTTTATTGGATTGGATCATATTAAAAAACATTTATCAAATCATATCATATATTGTGTCATATCATGCATGATTGGAAATCATATAACATATACTACTGCATCATACATTTTATATTGTATTATACCAAATCACATCATATAGTATCATAATAATGTATATATCATATATTTTATAATGTTGTATATTTTATTATCTCATATCATATCAAATGTAATCATCATCTATTACATTGTATCTTAAAATATCAAATCATATCCTATAGTATCATAATATTGTATAGAGCCATGCCTGAGGCACCATATTAATCATAACATATATTAATAAATCATGTAGTATCATAATCTTGTATCATATCCCATAACATATATCATGTGGTATCATCATATATCCTGTCATATTATATATTATAGTATAATAATATTGTATCATATCTCATACCTTATCATATCAAATCATATCATATATTGTATCATAATATTGCATATATCATATGTAGGAACCATGCTTGAGGCATCTTGGTAATCATATCATATATGAAATCATATAGTATCTTGTATCATATCCCATATCATACAGTATCCCATATCATTAATCACTGACCGTTGAATGATAAACAGATAATTTAATGAAATCATCTTGTGTCAGTTTATTACTATACTGTTATTACTGTTGAGAGATTGACAGTGAAATAACTGTGAGATCTCAGGGAGAACCTGCTATTATTAGATAAATACCAGCCATCACATTCAGGGTGTGTGTGTGTGTGTGTGTGTGTGTCTGTGTGTGTGTGTCTCTGTGTGTGTGTGTGTCTGTGTCTTTGTGTGTGTGTGTGTGTGTGTGTGTCTGTGTGTGTGTGTGTCTCTGTGTGTGTGTGTGTGTCTGTGTGTGTGTTTGTCTGTGTGTGTGTGTTTGTGTCTGTGTGTGTGTGTGTGTGTCTGTCTGTGTGTGTGTGTGTTTGTGTGTGTGTGTGTGTTTGTCTGTGTGTGTGTGTGTGTTTGTGTCTATGTGTGTGTGTGTGTCTATGTCTGTGTGTCTGTGTGTGTGTGTGTCTGTGTGTTTGTCTGTGTGTGTGTGTGTGTGTGTCTGTGTCTATGTCTGTGTGTGTGTGTGTGTGTCTGTGTGTGTGTGTGTGTGTGTGTGTGCTGTACAGGGCTGTACTGAACGTTTCGTCTCCAGTCCTGAAGAAGTGATGGATGTTATTGATGAAGGCAAAGCCAACCGCCACGTTGCTGTTACAAGTGAGTTTCTCTTACCCACAGTCACAGAAAAGCATTGAAGCATTGTTATAACTGCAACTGCAGGTTATGGGTTTGAATCCCAGCGAATGCATGAACTGATCACATGCACACCTTCAATGCAATGCAAGTCACTTCAGATAAAAGCATCTGCCAAATGCATGAATGTAATGTAAAGTTAAGACTCAAATGATCTGACTGCTGTGCTGTTGTGTGTCAGATATGAATGAGCACAGCTCCAGGAGCCACAGCATATTCCTCATCAACATCAAGCAGGAGCATGTGGAGACCGAGCAGATGCTCTGTGGGAAACTTTACCTGGTGGATCTGGCCGGGAGCGAGAAGGTGCTTTCAATCTCTCACATCCTTTAGCTTCACAATCTCATTAATGGCTTAAACATGTCAATAACTGTGTTTTTTAATGCACGCATTTTAATGAAAGCTGTGGGGTATTGCATAAAAAACGCTGAATGGAAATGCCAAGATATGCATAAAAAACATATGCAACTGAAAAGTAGGCATGCACATAAACTACAATGTGAAAACATTTACTGATTAAATTCTTTGATGTGCAACAAAAACTCATTTGACTTTGACTAACCAGTGGACCGATCTCATCACACACAGTCTCAAATGTTGTTTTATTAATTTTCTATTGAATAAATCTTTTAAATAAATTGGATTATGCAACATTTCAATAGTTCCACATATATTAAATTAGCAACTTTGGATGGAAACATTGCTACTCAACAGTATGCATACTGTAAAAATAAAATTTTTCCTGATTCAGCATCTGTATACACTGGAATGCTAGCATACTGCAGTCTTTTGAGCATTTTATGCATGCAGAAAATTCACAGTGTGCACATTATGCATGCTATAATATTCTGGATTCAGCCACCGTATGCACTGGAATACTAGTATACTGTGCAGAATGTACTACATACTAGTCAGTATTCTATGCATACTGAAAATCTTTGCACAATATGTATATTGCAAAAATAGTATGAGTGGTATGCTGTTTACAGTGGAATTCTAACATTATGCATACTGCACAAAATATGCTACATATTTTTTTATATTCCATGCATACTGCAGAAATAGTATGAGAAGTACACTAATGTTATATTGTAGATTCAGCCACACTGGAATACAAGCATACTGCACAGGATGCATATTGTATTACACATAATGTGCACAGTATGCATACTGAAAAAATAGTATACGTAGAATGCTAGTGTAATATTGTGGATTCAGCCATTGTATACACTAGAATATTAGCACACTGCATCCTACTCAGAATGCACTGCATACTGCATACTTTTTAGTATTCCGTGCATATAGAAAATTCACATATTGTGGATGGTATGCATACAAAAAAAAAAATAGTATGAGTAGTATGCTAGTGTTATATTGTGGATTGAGCCACTCTGCAATACTAGCATACTGCATTTTGCATACTGCACAGAATGCATATTGTACTATACATAATGTGCACATCATGCATACTGCAAAAATAGTGTAAGTAGTATGGTATTATGCTATTCCAGATTCAGCCACTGTATGCACTGGAATACTAGAATAATGCATACTGCAGAAAGTGTACTGAAACTTTTTAGTACTTTTTAGGAGATTTCAAATATTGTGTACAGTATGCATACTACAAAAACAGTACAGGTAGTATGCTAGTGCAATATCCTAAAATGACTTACTCTTCACACTGGAATTTAGTGCATGTGAACAGCCGCATAACTCTGAATGTGTGTGTGTTGGTCAGGTGAGTAAGACAGGTGCAGAAGGAGCCGTTCTGGATGAAGCCAAGAACATCAACAAGTCTCTGTCTGCGCTGGGGAACGTCATATCAGCTCTGGCCGAAGGAACCGTGAGTTACAGCTGCATATAACTAATACAGTCATAACATGCATGAGATTATTGCAGTTCAAAGGAGCAGACTTTACCCATTTAATAACCACTATTGGGAAGGTTACAGATTACAAGTTACTCTATTTAAAATGTAATAAGCAGTGTAACTATTCCAGTTACTTTATTTAAGTAATGCTATTGATTACTTTTTGATTATTTTTCTAAATGTCTAATGTTTTCAACTATTAGACATTTTGATTACAGTTACATTTATTTTGTAATTAAATTACGTAATTTAATGACATGCTCCTTAGCTCTGTGCTGTGTGTGTGTGTGCAGAAGACTCACGTGCCGTACCGAGACAGTAAGATGACACGGATCCTGCAGGACTCTCTGGGAGGAAACTGCAGAACCACGATGTTCATCTGCTGCTCACCTTCAGCCTTCAACGACGCCGAGACCAAATCCACCCTGATGTTCGGACAACGGTAACACAGCGGACACACACACAGGCACACACACAGACACAGACACACACACACACACACACACACACTTACACACTCACCCTGTGTTTTAGGGCAAAGACCATCAAGAACACGGCATCTGTGAACTTGGAGCTGACAGCAGAGCAGTGGAAGAGGAAATATGAGAAAGAGAAGGAGAAGAACAAGAACCTGAAAGAGAACATCCAGAGACTGGAGGCGGAGCTTAACCGCTGGCACAACGGTGTGGAAAAATACATTACTTCTCTCTTTCTGACACAAAAACACTCAAAGCTTTCTTCAGAAAAAAAAACTACCATGAGTGTTTCGGACCAGCTCCATGTTAATACTATGATTTATCAGACATTTACTATGTTTTAGACCACTTACTAAGAAATACCATGGTACTACCACATTAGAAGGAATTAATGCAGGAGTTGCTAAAGTAAAACTCTAGTAAAACCAAGGTAATTCAACAAAATTAGAAAACATATAAAACCTTACACTGTTTAAGGAAACCCCAGAATAATGTCTTCTGATTTTACTGTAGTAAATGTGGTAAATGAGCGTGTGATTGTGCTGCAGGTGAGTCTGTCACGCCGCTGGATCTCATGGCTGTGATTCCTGTCGAATCTGACGTCAGTGAAGACGCAGCTTTAGACAATCAGAGCCTCGACGTGTGTGAGCGAATCCCAGAGGAACACAAGCTCAAATATGAGGAAGAGATACGCAAACTCTACAAACAGCTTGATGACAAGGTACGAGCACACACACACACTCACACACACACACACAGACCGACGAGAGTAAACAACACATGGAAAAATTGACTTTCTGATTGATTCTTTTCTCTCTGACAGGACGATGAGATTAATCTACAGTGTCAGCTGGTGGAAAAACTGAAGGAGCAAATGCTGGATCAAGAAGAGGTAAAACACTTGCTCAAATCATATTTGCATACTTCCACAAATTAATATGGCAAATATAATACGGGTAATATCATATGGTAGTGTAATGAATGAATGATAATATACTCTTCTAGATCCAGGCTCTGTGTACAATGGAATAATAGCATACTGCATTTTGCAAACTGTGCAAAAATTTACTGCATACTTTTTCAGTATTCTATGCATACAGAAAATTCACATAATTTGAACAGTATGCATACTGCAAAAAAAGTATGAGTAGTATGCTAGTGTAATATTCCAGATTCAGATACTGGATTGAGAGCATACCACATATCACATATTGTGCAGAATGTACTGCATTCAGAAAATGTACATATTGTCTCAGTATGCATACTGTAAAAAACAAGTATGAATAGTTATGCTAGTGTAATATTTCTGAATCACTAACTGTATACAATGGAATGCATTTCACAGACTGTAATGCATACTTTTTAAATATTCCATGTTTACGGAAAATTCAGATATTGTGTGCACTATGCACACTGCAAAATATGACATATTGCATACTGTGCAGAATGTACGGCAAATAAGATTACTCACATATTGTGCACAGTATGCATACTGCAAAAATAGTATGAGTAGTATGCTAGTGTAATATTCCAGTTTCAGCTACTAGATTAAGAGCATACTACATATCAAATATTGTGCAGAATGTACTGCAAACAGAAAACATATATATTGTGCACAGTATGCATACTGCAAAAATAGTTTGAGAAGTATGCTAGTGTAATGTTCTGGATTCAGTAACTGTACACACTGGAATACTAGTATACTGCTCATTGCGCAGAATGTAATGCATACTTTTTAAATATTCCATGCATACAGAAAATTCAGATATTGTGTGCAGTATGCACACTGCAAAAATAGTATGAGTAGTATGCTAGTGTAAAATTCCAGATTCAGCCACTGGATTAAGAGCATACTACATATTCCATACTATGCAGAATGTACTGCAAACAGAAAACTCATATATTGTGCACAGTATGCATACTGCAAAAAATAGCATGAGTAGTATGTGAGTTTTATATTCCCAAAATGCCCACTACATGAAGATAAACTGCATAGCGGATGATTTGAGTGTTAAAGTAGGTCAGGGAAACTGCATACTCAGTGTGTGTGTGTGTGTTTAGCTGCTAGCGTCGTCGCGTGGAGACGGTGAGCGTGTGCAGTGCGAGTTGAGTCGTCTTCAAGCGGACAGTGACAGCGCAAAGACCGAGGTGAAGGAGGTTCTGCAGGCGCTGGAGGAACTGGCTCTGAACTACGACCAGAAGAGTCAAGAGGCTGAAGACACGAGGATCCACAACAGACGTCTCCTCGAGGAGCTGTCGCACAAAACCGTATGCAAACTAGCCCTTCATAAGCAAAAACATCTTAATCCGGCACATGATGTTCAGCTCAAGGAGCCACATGTTCTGCACTTGATCAAAAGTGACAGTAAAGAGATTTATAATGATGCAAGTTCTCAAATAAAGGCTGAACTTTCTATTCATCTATGAATACTGACATTATTTTTATGTTTCACAGTTTCCAGAACAATATTGAACTGTGTTCAACATTGATAATAATCAGAAATGTTTCTTGAGCAGTAAATCATCATATTAGAATGATTTCTGAAGATCATGTGACACTGAAGACTGGAGTAATATATTAATGCTTATATATTATATATATTATATTTTCAAAATTTTTACTGTAGTTACTGTATTTTTGATCAAATTAATGCAACCTCGGTGAGCACAAGAGACTTAAACAGGGAATTAAGGGGTATAAAATCTGTAGATCTGTAGTACTAATGATATAATTTATTGACTCAAGTTAAACAAGTTTTATTATTACGGTCTTGTTGCTTTTAGTGTTTTGAAGCAGTGAGCAGTAAAAGTAAGAGCTATAATGATATATACACCAGCATCATCAGCAATCATCTGTGCTAAATTAAAGTATGTTTCCATGTTTAATCACGTCTTCTCTCAGTCGGATCTGATGTGTTTGGAGGCGGAGTTCTCCCGGCTACAGGAAGTGAGCAGCCAGCAGAGGAAGCGCATCACTGAGGTCTTAAACACTCTGATGAAGGATCTCAATGACTTCAGCTTCATCCTGGGAAACGGAGAGCTCAGACTGGTGAGCGAGTAGGGCTGCAACTAACGATTATTTTGATAATCGAATAATCTGTCGATTATTTTTACGATTAATCGGTTAATCTTTATGTACTTATATTTTAGTTTTGCCCATTTTTTCCAATTAAATTATTAACAAAGGGTCTTAATCATTCAACATAGACTTTTTAGAGATATTTACTATTTTGCATGGTCATACCCTCATCAAAAATATACCTGGAGTTGTTTTATTGTGTTAGTAATCCTTTTTCAAACTCTTCTGCAATCAAAACACTGACCCATACTCTAGCAAATTTCACAAGGAGATTTCAAATAATGTTTTCACCATGGCAGTCCTTAGGGCTCCTAGAGTAGTTTAACATCCCGAACATAGCTTATTAAGGAATCTTTCAGAAAATATTTTCACGAAGAATAAGAATAAAACAGAATAAATTTGCAGTACATTGCATTTTATTATTTATGTCCTGTAAACACACAACTTATACCTGGTGAACAGCTTTATAGCTTATGCTGTGAAATTGTAAACAGTCCTTCGAATAAAGTGCCAGTGGCATGAAACCTGACTGGAACTCACATTTTAAAATAAAATCCATCAGAAGGTTGTCCAGAAAAAAATTTAATAAATTGACACACACAAAAAACCTGCTGTGTGAAAAAGAGCAGTGAATACTTAGAAAAAAGGTGCATTTCTAATACATTTACACATTTACCTCTCTCATAGACTGCAAGACTTTTTCTTTCTCAAGCTTACTCCACTGCCGTCTGTCTCCACCATCTCGCTGAATGCTGCAAACGCAGTTCGGGAAGCACATGACATAAAAGGAGGCCAGATATTGGCTATTCGCTACTTTTCCTGCTGTACTGGCTAAATAAAACGTGCGGTGGCTCATTACTGCCACACTTTGGTTATCACAGATTTAAAACATGCACAAAATAAGCCGCTTATGGCAAATAAACGTTGTTTAGCAACTAATCGATGACTAAATTATTTTACAACTATTTTAATAATTGATTTTAATCGATTAAATCGATTAGTTGTTTCAGCTCTATGAACGAGTGTGTGAACGAGTGTGTGAACGAGTGTGTGAACGAGTGTGTGAACGCGTGTGTGAACGAGTGTGTGAGCGAGTGTGTGAACGCGTGTGTGAGCGAGTGTGTGAACGCGTGTGTGAACGCGTGTGTGAACGCGTGTGTGAACGAGTGTGTGAGCGAGTGTGTGAACGCGTGTTTGAACGCGTGTTTGAACGAGTGTGAATGATTGTGTGAACGAGTGTGTGAGTGAGTGTCTGAGCGAGTGTGTGAACGCGTGTGTGAGCGAGTGTGTGAACGAGTGTGTGAGCGAGTGTGTGAACGTGTGTTTGAACGAGTGTGAACGCGTGTGTGAGCGAGTGTGTGAACGAGTGTGTGAGCGCGTGTGTGAACGAGTGTGTGAGCGAGTGTGTTAACGCGTGTGTGTGCGAGTGTGTGAACGAGTGTGTGAACGCGTGTGTGAACGACTGTGTGAATGAGTGTGTGAACGAGTGTGTGAGCGAGTGTCTGAGCGAGTGTGTGAACGCGTGTGTGAGCGAGTGTGTGAACGAGTGTGTGAACGAGTGTGTGAGTGAGTGTGTGAACGCGTGTTTGAACGAGTGTGAACGCGTGTGTGAGCGAGTGTGTGAACGAGTGTGTGAGCGCGTGTGAACGCGTGTGTGAGCAAGTGTGTGAGCGAGTGTGTGAACGCATGTGTGAGCGAGTGTGTGAGCGAGTGTGTGAGCGAGTGTGTGAGCGCGTGTGTGAACGCGTGTGTGAGCGAGTGTGTGAGCGAGTGTGTGAACGCGTGTGTGAACGAGTGTGTGAGCGAGTGTGTGAGCGAGTGTGTGAGCGAGTGTGTGAGCGAGTGTGTGAACGCGTGTGTGAGCGAGTGTGTGAACGAGTGTGTGAGTGAGTGTGTGAACGCGTGTTTGAACGAGTGTGAACGCGTGTGTGAGCGAGTGTGTGAACGAGTGTGTGAGCGCGTGTGTGAACGCGTGTGTGAGCGAGTGTGTGAGCGAGTGTGTGAACGAGTGTGTGAGCGAGTGTGTGAGCGAGTGTGTGAACGAGTGTGTGAGCCAGTGTGTGAGCGCGTGTGTGAGCGAATGTGTGAACGAGTGTGTGAGCGAGTGTGTGAGCGAGTGTGTGAACGAGTGTGTGAGCGAGTGTGTGAGCCAGTGTGTGAGCCAGTGTGTGAACGAGTGTGTGAGCGAGTGTGTGAGCCAGTGTGTGAGCGAGTGTGTGAGCGAGTGTGTGAACGAGTGTGTGAGCGAGTGTGTGAGCGAGTGTGTGAGCGAGTGTGTGAACGAGTGTGTGAGCGAGTGTGTGAGCCAGTGTGTGAGCGCGTGTGTGAGCGAGTGTGTGAACGAGTGTGTGAGTGAGTGTGTGAACGCGCGTTTGAACGAGTGTGAACGCGTGTGTGAGCGAGTGTGTGAACGAGTGTGTGAGCGCGTGTGTGAACGAGTGTGTGAGCGCGTGTGTGAGCGAGTGTGTGAGCGAGTGTGTGAGCGAGTGTGTGAGCGAGTGTGTGAGCCAGTGTGTGAGCGCGTGTGTGAGCGAGTGTGTGAACGAGTGTGAACGCGTGTGTGAGCGAGTGTGTGAACGAGTGTGTGAGCAAGTGTGTGAACGAGTGTGTGAGCGAGTGTGTGAACGAGTGTGTGAGCGAGTGTGTGAGCCAGTGTGTGAGCGCGTATGTGAGTGAGTGTGTGAACGAGTGTGAACGCGTGTGTGAGCGAGTGTGTGAACGAGTGTGTGAGCAAGTGTGTGAGCGAGTGTGTGAACGCATGTGTGAACGAGTGTGTGAACGAGTGTGTGAGCGAGTGTGTGAGCGAGTGTGTGAACGAGTGTGTGAACGAGTGTGTGAGCGAGTGTGTGAGCCAGTGTGTGAGCGCGTGTGTGAACGAGTGTGTGAGCGAGTGTGTGAGCGCGTGTGTGAGCGAGTGTGTGAACGCGTGTGTGAGCGAGTGTGTGAACGCGTGTGTGAACGAGTGTGTGAGCGAGTGTGTGAACGCGTGTTTGAACGCGTGTTTGAACGAGTGTGAATGATTGTGTGAACGAGTGTGTGAGTGAGTGTCTGAGCGAGTGTGTGAACGCGTGTGTGAGCGAGTGTGTGAACGAGTGTGTGAGCGAGTGTGTGAACGCGTGTTTGAACGAGTGTGAACGCGTGTGTGAGCGAGTGTGTGAACGAGTGTGTGAGCGCGTGTGTGAACGAGTGTGTGAGCGAGTGTGTTAACGCGTGTGTGTGCGAGTGTGTGAACGAGTGTGTGAACGCGTGTGTGAACGACTGTGTGAATGAGTGTGTGAACGAGTGTGTGAGCGAGTGTCTGAGCGAGTGTGTGAACGCGTGTGTGAGCGAGTGTGTGAACGAGTGTGTGAACGAGTGTGTGAGTGAGTGTGTGAACGCGTGTTTGAACGAGTGTGAACGCGTGTGTGAGCGAGTGTGTGAACGAGTGTGTGAGCGCGTGTGAACGCGTGTGTGAGCAAGTGTGTGAGCGAGTGTGTGAACGCATGTGTGAGCGAGTGTGTGAGCGAGTGTGTGAGCGCGTGTGTGAACGCGTGTGTGAACGCGTGTGTGAGCGAGTGTGTGAACGCGTGTGTGAACGAGTGTGTGAGCGAGTGTGTGAGCGAGTGTGTGAGCGAGTGTGTGAGCGAGTGTGTGAACGCGTGTGTGAGCGAGTGTGTGAACGAGTGTGTGAGTGAGTGTGTGAACGCGTGTTTGAACGAGTGTGAACGCGTGTGTGAGCGAGTGTGTGAACGAGTGTGTGAGCGCGTGTGTGAACGCGTGTGTGAGCGAGTGTGTGAGCGAGTGTGTGAACGAGTGTGTGAGCGAGTGTGTGAGCGAGTGTGTGAACGAGTGTGTGAGCCAGTGTGTGAGCGCGTGTGTGAGCGAGTGTGTGAACGAGTGTGTGAGCGAGTGTGTGAGCGAGTGTGTGAACGAGTGTGTGAGCGAGTGTGTGAGCCAGTGTGTGAGCCAGTGTGTGAACGAGTGTGTGAGCGAGTGTGTGAGCCAGTGTGTGAGCGAGTGTGTGAGCGAGTGTGTGAACGAGTGTGTGAGCGAGTGTGTGAGCGAGTGTGTGAGCGAGTGTGTGAGCGAGTGTGTGAACGAGTGTGTGAGCGAGTGTGTGAGCCAGTGTGTGAGCGCGTGTGTGAGCGAGTGTGTGAACGAGTGTGTGAGTGAGTGTGTGAACGCGCGTTTGAACGAGTGTGAACGCGTGTGTGAGCGAGTGTGTGAACGAGTGTGTGAGCGCGTGTGTGAACGAGTGTGTGAGCGAGTGTGTGAGCGCGTGTGTGAGCGAGTGTGTGAGCGAGTGTGTGAGCGAGTGTGTGAGCGAGTGTGTGAGCCAGTGTGTGAGCGCGTGTGTGAGCGAGTGTGTGAACGAGTGTGAACGCGTGTGTGAGCGAGTGTGTGAACGAGTGTGTGAGCAAGTGTGTGAACGAGTGTGTGAGCGAGTGTGTGAACGAGTGTGTGAGCGAGTGTGTGAGCCAGTGTGTGAGCGCGTGTGTGAGTGAGTGTGTGAACGAGTGTGAACGCGTGTGTGAGCGAGTGTGTGAACGAGTGTGTGAGCAAGTGTGTGAGCGAGTGTGTGAACGCATGTGTGAACGAGTGTGTGAACGAGTGTGTGAGCGAGTGTGTGAGCGAGTGTGTGAACGAGTGTGTGAACGAGTGTGTGAGCGAGTGTGTGAGCCAGTGTGTGAGCGCGTGTGTGAACGAGTGTGTGAGCGAGTGTGTGAGCGCGTGTGTGAACGCGTGTGTGAGCGAGTGTGTGAGCGAGTGTGTGAGCGAATGTGTGAGCGAGTGTGTGAGCGAGTGTGTGAACGCGTGTGTGAACGAGTGTGTGAGCGAGTGTGTGAGCGAGTGTGTGAACGCGTGTGTGAGCGAGTGTGTGAGCGAGTGTGTGAACGCGTGTGTGAGCGAGTGTGTGAGCGAGTGTGTGAGCGAGAGTGTGAGCGAGTGTGTGAACGAGTGTGTGAACGCGTGTGTGAACGCGTGTGTGAACGCGTGTGTGAACGAGTGTGTGAACGAGTGTGTGAACGAGTGTGTGAACGAGTGTGTGAACGCGTGTGTGAGCGAGTGTGTGAGCGAGAGTGTGAGCGAGTGTGTGAACGACTGTGTGAACGCGTGTGTGAACGAGTGTGTGAGCGAGTGTGTGAACGCGTGTGTGAGCGAGTGTGTGAACGAGTGTGTGAGCGAGTGTGTGAACGCGTGTGTGAACGAGTGTGTGAACGAGTGTGTGAACGAGTGTGTGAGCGAGTGTGTGAGCGAGAGTGTGAACGAGTGTGTGAGCGAGTGTGTGAGCAAGAGTGTGAGCGAGTGTGTGAGCGAGTGTGTGAACGCGTGTGTGAGCGAGTGTGTGAACGCGTGTGTGAACAAGTGTGTGAGCGAGTGTGTGAGCGAGAGTGTGAACGCGTGTGTGAGCTAGTGTGTGAGCGAGTGTGTGAACGCGTGTTTGAACGAGTGTGAACACGTGTGTGAGCGAGTGTGTGAACGCGTGTTTGAACGAGTGTGTGAGCGCGTGTGTGAACATGATCTAAATCACTGGAGCATTAGAAGAGTTTGTGTTCTTTCATTTATCTGATTGCTTTTTCTCTCTCTTTTTTATTCATTGCAATTATGCACATATGTATTGCCAACACTGGGCTAAAAACAGGCCTAAAGAAAACTGATATTACTGGAAATGAAGTAAACACATGTATTGACTAATAAAATAAAAGCAATAGCAAGCCGAAGATAGTAATAGAAATAAAATAAACAATATTAAATTATAATAAATATAAGATGCAGAACAGTGCAGAGTGAAATTAATAATCGGGAATCAATATTCATCCCAAAATAAATATCCTGTCATTATTTATTATAAATATACTATTATAGTTATTTTTAATATTTTCACTTTTTTATTTATATGTGTTTTTTTTTCATTTTTATTTATTCATTTAAGCTTATTACATCATATAAAACTAAATCAAAATTGATATGCTATTATAGTTTTTTTATTTTAATTATATTTTATTTTTTGATTTTCTCTTTTCACTTAAATTCTAGTTAGATTTTTAGTAATTTTGGTGTTTTTGTTTTAATTTTTTTATTAGGGGTTGTTTTTACTATGTCTATACATTTTTATTCATCTTTATTTATTTGTTTTAATTTATTATATAAAGTCAATTAAAATGTATTAACCATTTTAGCTTTTGCTCATTTTAATTTAATTAGTTAATTTATCTATTTAAGTTATTTACTTAATTAAATTTGATTTTATTTTTATATTTATATTTTCTGTTTTCACTTTACTGTAATTCCAAGTTTTAGTATTTCTTTGTGCATTTAGTTTTTTGTTAGTTGAATATGTACTATATAGCTTTATTAGGTCTATGTGTTATATTTTATTTATTAGTTTTAGTTAACTAAATCAAGTTAGGTTTAGTTGTAGTTAACTATAATAACTACATATTGCCTTTAATGACTTTCTGAGCAGAACAAAGAGAAAATCAGCTCTTTTCCTTTTTACAGTGACTGTATCTGTAAAGATAGATACAAAATATCATTAAAGCATCATAACGGATTTCCATATGATTTCTGCAGTCAAAAATGATTATTAATAATCAGTGATCAGATGTTTTTGTTTGTGATCACATCATGCAGCATTTCTGAAAGAGATCTGAGAGCTGACTATCAGGGAATAATGAAAGTTTTCATCTCTGTGAAGCAGTTCTGTAATAAGTGTGTGTGTGTGTGTGTGTGTGTCCGTCAGCCGTGTGACCTGTCCGGTGTGCTGGAGGAGGAGTACGCCGTGGTGTGTGTGTATTTGAGCAAAGTCAAGTCTGAGCTGAAGTCAGTGGTGAAACGCTGCGGACAACTGGAGGCTTTACAGAACGACTGTCACCGAAAGATGGAGGAGACCGGCAGAGAACTGTCATCCTGTCAGCTGCTCATATCACAGGTGACACACACACACACACACACACACACATACACACACACACACACACACACACACACACACACACACACACACACACTCACACACACACACACTCACACACACACACACACACTCACACACACATACACACACGCACACACACACACACACACACACACTCACACACACACACACTCACACACACACACACACACACACACACACTCACACACACACACACACACTCACACACACATACACACACGCACACACACACACACACACACACTCACACACACACACACTCACACACACACACACACACACACACACTCACACACACACACACACACACACACACACACACACACTCACACACACACACACACACACACACACACACACACACACACACTCACACACACATACACACACGCACACGCACACACACACACACACACACACATGTAATGGTTTTTATACTGTACAAACTGTATATTCTATGGCCCTACACCTAACCCTAACCCTCACAGGAAACTTTGTGCATTTTTACTTTCTCAAAAAAACTCATCCTGTATGATTTATAAGCGTTTTGAAAAATGGGGACATGGGTTATGTCCTCATAAGTCACCCTCTCCTTGTAATACCTGTGTCATACCCATGACATTATACAGAGTTGTGTCCTGATATGACACAAAAACAAGAGCACACACACACACACACACACACACACACACACACTGATGATAAACTCTTTCCAGCATGAAGCGAAGATCCGCTCTCTGACTGAATACATGCAGAATGTGGAGCTCAAGAAACGACAACTGGAGGAAAACTACGACTGTCTGAGTGAAGAACTCGCCAAACTACAGACCGCAGGTACACACACACACACACACACACACACACACACACACACACACACACACACACTTATACTGATCACATATACCCCATAAAACACACCGTGGGTGTTTATTTTATTAATCTCTAGCTGGCAGATAAATGGTTCTCAATACCATTTCATAAATTAAGATAATCTGTGTCTGTTTTATAGATTATCACTATATTTACAGTGAAATCATAGTTTTTCCTCAAAATATTATTTGTTGTTACTAATGCAAAGCCAAATTAAATTGTTTTGAGATCTCCTTTATATTTGGTTAATTACATTCTGTATATTTTAAAATTAATATTTTACCAACAATGGTAGATACAGAGCACATGTTTATTTTTAAATGTGTATTCACTGTATAAAATATATAAATAGATACTTTAACATTTTATTTGATAAATATATATTTAAACGTTTAATTAGTTGTTTTGTATCAACATACAGTAAACAGAAAATGGTATAAACTTTGTTGAAGTACTTATTTTTAATTGTTTGAATTAGTTTTGAATATTTTAAAAGCTTATTTTTCTATGTGTGTATTTGTTTTAAAAATATATTTTTTATTTGATAAAGAAATTATTTGATCAAAATAAAATAAACTGAAAACTTTTTTCATATATACATATTCTGCTTTCATGTTAACTTTAGTTAATGTTTTAGTCATTTTAGAAAATTGTATCATTTTTATGTCAGTTTTAGATTTATTTTTAATTTATCAAGTTAAATAAATAAAAAATGTTTCCTTAGACACTAGCCGAAATAAAATATTTTTATTTATTTTTCTAGTTTCCTGTTTTTTTAAGTAACTTTTTTTAGTCATTGTTTCGTTTTAGTTAACTGTAATAAGCCTAGCTTCGTCAATCACGCAAATCTTTAGTGCTTTATCATCACTCAGCTATTAAAGAAATCAGATCTGAGCATCTGTAGATCCTGTAAAAGCATGTTTTAATTTCAGATTGTAAAGTTATTGTGTCCATGTTCACAGAAAGTGCTCAGGATAATCCGCAGGACCCCGACGAGTCTGGAAGCAGAAAGGCAAGTATCAACCTTTTGGTATCTTGCTGGAAATGATTGTGAAGTTTGCAGGTGGCTGTATTTGTGTAGTGTTAAGTGTGTGTGTGTGTGTGTGTGTTTCAGAAAGCAGACGCTCAGCGTGAGCCGCAGCACAAGCAGATCGGCCGACTGCGTGACGACATCAACCACAAACAGAAGATCATCGACGAGCTCAAAGAGTCAGAAACCCTCACAGACGCTCTCTGATTCACTCTGTGTGTGTGTGTGTGTGTGTGTGTAACCGCTGTGTGTGTGTGTGTGCAGTGATAACCAGAGGCTGTGTCTGCAGCTGGAGCAGATGAGCGTGGAGTTCAGTGTCCTGAAGAAGCGAGAGCAGGAGAAGAGCCGACAGCTGGAGGAGCTCCGGTGAGAACAGACTCATTTTAAACAGGAATGGTTTCAAAGAAGTCTCTTCTGCTCACCAAGCCTGCGTTTATTTAATCAAAAATACAGTAAAAATGTGAAATATTATTGCAATTTAAAACATCTGTTTTCTGTGTGAACCTCTGTTAAAGTGTAATTTATTTCTGTGATGCTCCGCTGTATTTTCAGCATCATTCCTCCAGTCTTCAGTGTCACATGATCTTCAGAAATCAGAATAATATGATGATTTACTGCTCGAGAAACATTTCTGATTATTATTATCACTGTTTAAATCATGATTCTTTGATAAAATAGAAAAAAAATGGGGGGGGGGGGGTTATAGAAATACTTGTATTTAGCAAGGATGCTTTAAATTGTTCAAAAGCGATGATAAAAGCATTTATGATGTTACAAAAGATCCATATTTCAGATAAATGCTGTTCTTCTGAACTATATATTTTTGAGCAGTAAATCATCATATTTTCATGATTTCATGAATAAATGCATGCCTGGTGAGCAGAAGAGACATTTTTAAAAACCATTAAACATCTGTTCAAACCCGTTTGACTGTTTCTGCAGATATCTGCATGAACGTCAGGAGCAGACCAGGAAGGACATGAAGGGTCTGGAGGAGACCGTCGTGAGTATACAGCGCCTCAGACTGAATGTGATGTATGCAGTGGCTGATCTAGAAAATTTTGCATGGGGGGGCAAAGGGGTGGCAAGAGGTCTTGGCAGGGTGGCAGGGGTACATGGAATCCCTATATATGAATTGCTTTAAAAAAATACACAAAAACACTTTTAAACTACAGTAGTTATTGTTTAATCATGCCCTTACACACTACAACGTTTTTTAATTCACAACACACACACCATTTATGTTTAGACTACTTAATTCTATTGTATTTGTTATTTCCCCAGTTGTAACCTGGTTTCATTGCTGTGATATCTGAGAGGAATTGGATTTAATAGGACTGCTTAGGCTTAGCTAATCAAATGATCGATCTCCTAACTGGCACTGTATTGTGTGTTGTAACGTAACAGCCCAAACTAAAATTGGGTATTTTTATTTAAAGTAATTAATTAATTATTAAAGCGATTTAAGGGAATAAAGAAAAAGAAAGGCTTGTTGTATTAGTGAAATAATTGTAACTATTTGCAACTAATATCATATTTTTAATTTACATAAATGAATCAAGGAAGTTATAGCATATTTTCAATTCAAAAAGGCAAAATGTAATAAATAGATAAAAAAAAGTTGAACTTTTCTATTGTAAAACAGTCAAATATTAAATTATCTACTTACATTTTACCAGGCATTTGTTAACTTATTTAATAATTTTGACATTGATGAGCTAGACCGCTGAACTTTTAGTCTTCCTAACAACAAACAGAGCGTTGCGTAATGTAGTCCATCAGAGCAGCATCAATAATAATATCAAGTGAATCTCTTATCTGCATCTTAAGTTTATTGCCAATAATAATGACAGGTTTGCGAACGTGAACTCGGTGAGCTCGCGCAAAACACATCTTCAGCACAGCGACTCATTTAAACGCCTCTGATTGGCCGATGTGATCAACAGACATGTCTGTGATTGGCTACAATGCTCAACGTTGCAAAAGCACGTCAAAAGTACCTTTAATGCAAAGGGAAAAATATAAATAAAAATGTAATATGCACTGTTCATGATTAGTTAATCGCGGCCGCTGTAATCTTATTCACATTTGTTTTTCTGATGAATTGTTTTGCTCTGTGAGAAAGACAAGTTAACAAAATATTCGGGGCTTTACTAAAAACTTTCGGGGCTTAAGCCCCATTAGCCCAGCCCTAGCGCTGCCCCTCAATATTTTATATTTTTTATTAAGCTGTTCTTGTCTTTACTAAAATCAAAATCAGGCTAATCAAAGAGAAGAGTGCTCTTACAAATCAGGAGGGAGCGATTTGACCGCTGATTATGAACGTAATAGACTCGCTGTTTTTGCTGATGCTGAATCGTCTTTAGCATACAATACATTCATTACAAATGTAACTTTAAGTTAAACGTGTGTTTAAACTACACCTGGGGAAACTCGCAGACTCGCTGTGTGTATGAGCCAGACTGAGCGAACGCCGCTCTGCACGTTTGAATCAGGGACGTAACTAAGTATTTGAGGGGCAGGGGGGAAGGGCGAATACTACATTTAAAATTAAAAATTAAATTGTTCACTTTTGGTAAATGTATTGGACATAGTGGTGGGTTGTTTTTATAAGTACAGTTTTTGGATCATTAAAGTTAGGGGGGCAGCTGGGGGGGCAAGGCTCTAGAGTGGGGGGGGGCACCTGCCCCCCCTTGCCCCCCTGTAGATCCGCCCATGGATGTATGGAGGTTAATCAGTAGCTAAACTCGAGAGGTTGAAGATCTGAATGTGAGAACTTGTGATATTAATATTTGTATTTGTAAGTTAAAATTTACACTCATGGCTCTGATGTGAAAAGCTGAATCTTTCAATTTGCACACACAGACAATGATCAAAACACCCGTGTTTTGAATTGGAAGTTGTAGATTAATAGTCACAAATGTGTAGAATGACATTCACACAAAGAAAATGACATACACACGTTTACGACATATTTACTTTTGCACTTTACTTCAGTTTCGCTGCACAACGTCAAGTCGGCACTTACAACCTCTCAGATCTGGAAGTACAAGTTCAAATCCTAGCGCTCTGACTTTTGCTACTCTTTTTGCGGTATTCTGTTGCAAAACTCACTTGTGCACTTGTATATGCAGATGTGAGAGAGCAGAGCTGGGGGCGGGGCTTTGGTGCGAATGAAGACATTTTATTGGTCGATGCCCGACCAATGAACAACGCCAATTGTTTTCACTGGCTATCCTTAGCTTTGACTGGATTTTAAGACACTGCATTCATTTTGCCATTCAGGTATTATCTAGTAGACAAATAATGCAACATATTTTATATGTATATCCCACTGCATATTAAAGAGTAAACTCGCTGTACCAGAGCATGCTTTGATCTCACCGCCACGCGGTCACGTGGTTCATAGAGCTATCAATAGTACTTAACTAAACATTTTATCAATATGCTTGAAATGTATTAATTGGGACAGAAAACAGTTTCATTGTATATGCAGCGATTTCTAGTAATTTGAAACACTTAAAGTGTAATGACTTTGCGTTACAATAGCATTTTATACTGGAAAATGGAACAGCATTATGTTCTCATACTCCTCATTGGCAATTAAATGTGACTAAACAATTAAGTGTAACTTTTAACCAATAAAATAACTGTACTACATGTTAACTCAGTCCTGTTTAGTTAATTTCAAGAGATCATGGTACTAAATAATATGCGCAATAATTATGATCCATGAATGACCATTTGAAATATAACATTTTCTAATATGGTTATTATTTATACTACAATAACTGTAGTAGAGGCACGCTTTAAATTAGAGGCATTTGGTGGCCAGAAAGATAATATTCATATGCAATTCCATTGCTTAAACACTAGATGGTCTTGTTGATGTTTAATAAATACATGTATTTAGCTCTACTAGTTGCTCAAAACAGTATTTCTGGTCATAAGTGCTTATTTTTTAGGTTTTGCTGTTTAATGTACATTTAGACATTATTAAACACTCGTTTTTTATAAAAAAAAATAATAATAATAATAATAATGTTGCATTTAAAAAGGTTCATTACTGACAAGCAAATTAGGAATTTAACACAATGAAGAAGTTAAAATTATTTTTACAAAACATAAAAATAATAAAAACAGCATTATATTGCAACTCTGGTAGAGTGATATGCAGTGGGATATACATATAAAATATGTTGCATTATTTGTCTACTAGATAATACCTGAATGGCAAAATGAATGCAGTGTCTTAAAATCCAGTCAAAGCTAAGGATATTCAGTGAAAACAATTGGCGTTGTTCATTGGTCGGGCATCGACCAATAAAATGTTCTCATTCGCACCAAAGCCCCGCCCACAGCTCTGCTCTCTCACATCTGCATATACAAGTGCACAAGTGAGTTTTGCAACAGAATACCGCAAAAAGAGTAGCAAAAGTCAGAGCGCTAGGATTTGAACTTGTACTTCCAGATCTGAGAGGTTGTAAGTGCCGACTTGACGTTGTGCAGCGAAACTGAAGTAAAGTGCAAAAGTAAATATGTCGTAAACGTGTGTATGTCATTTTCTTTGTGTGAATGTCATTCTACACATTTGTGACTATTAATCTACAACTTCCAATTCAAAACACGGGTGTTTTGATCATTGTCTGTGTGTGCAAATTGAAAGATTCAGCTTTTCACATCAGAGCTGTGAGTGTAAATTTTAACTTACAAATACAAATATTAATATGACAAGTTCTCACAATCAGATCTTCAACCTATCGAGTTTTGCTACTGATTTACCTTTATAGTGATGTGTAATAACGAGATTTCTGACACTGTGTGTGTGTGTGTGTGTGTGTGTGTGTGTGTGTGTGTGTGTGAAAGGCTCGTGAACTGCAGACGCTCCACAATCTGAGGAAGCTGTTCGTTCAAGACCTGACGACTCGAGTGAAGCGGGTGCGTTCAGTCCATCCACAAACACTGAGAGTAAAGAGCCTGAGACACACAGAGCAACTGATCTGATGTAACATGACATGAAAACTAAATTATGCACCAAGTTCATGCATTAAAACACACACACACACACACACACACAAAAGTCCTGTTCAACAGGGAAAAATCCTACATATAGTATTTTGTTAAATATTATTGCATTACTACTTATAATCCATTGCATGCATTCAATAATATGAAATATATTACATTTTATCTTACATAAATTATTATAATTATTATAATTTAATAAAATATTTTTGTTTCCTTAAATATATAGTATTATTACATATGATAATTAGTACATTAAATATATTTAATAGCATATGTATACTATTATAAACAAATATTGTACTATAAGTATGTTATGTAATTATATAAATTAATTACATTTATAAAAACTACAGCAATTTTTTTATGTACAGTAAATATATTTTTAATATAACTTTATAAATATATTATGACTATAAAATTATATTATAGTTGTTATTTATTAATTTTATTTATTATGTTATAATTTAATAAATATTTTAATTAATTACTTAAATATATATAGAAATAAATACATTTAATTATGTTATAAAAATGTATAAATTAAAATTGCTTAATAATAGACATAATAGTATACATAGGCAATAATATAGGTAATATAATATAAATAAAAAAAATATGCAAAAGCAACATTTACATTTTTAAAAGCTACATGATAAAAATATAATAAAATACAATTTAATTAAAATATAAATATGAAGAATCTGATTATATTATATATGTTGGTAGTTTTGGTTCATCATTCGTTCATCAAGTGTTAAAGAGGATAAAAGGGATCAGATGAGTTATTAAAGTGTATTTTATGATCTGTTTCAGAGCTCTGAGCTGGAGCTGGATGACAGCGGAGGCTGCTCCACACAGAAACAGAAGATCTCCTTTCTCGAGAACAACCTGGAACAGCTGACAAAAGTCCACAAACAGGTCAACAATCAGATCCTCAAACCCCGTGGAATATGCACACAACAATCTCTCAGTCTTCCACTAATAATGCAATGTTAACTCTATTACAACAGCCTCATTTAAGGATGTAGGAGAGACATAGTCAAAACCAAAAATGGTTCAGACAGCAGATATCATTTGTATTAGTTTGTGCAGGTCACTACAGTACAGTGAGGATCGCCAAATAAAGTAAACTGTGACATTTTAGAAACAAAACTACATTTGGGAACAGAAATGAATCAGACACTTTGAATTGACCATGTGTTTTAGTTTTCTTTAATTGCTAATGTGACTTTTTCCACCACAGACTGAACAAAGTTAAGCATTGCTTGATGATTGGTCGAGCTGAATTGCTGTTATCTAATTGTGCACAGATTTTTTCACCTTCTTACACATTTTCAAAACCATGCCTGTTTTTTTTTACTTTACACACAAATCAAATAATTGCACGCACAAAATACAAAATGCCTCGCATCTCTTACAAAACGAAGCTTTGCATTCAAAATATCACAAACTCATCTCAAGGCAAATATTTGCTTTTGAAACAATTTAAACAAATCCATCACAAACCTTTCTATCAGTCACCTGACGTTATCAAGATGAATTTGTTTTGTCACAGCTTAACTTGTTGAGTTCTTGTCGTATTTTATTACCAATTTCTAAACGATAGCCAATAAACTTTGAGAAATGTTGGAGGTGTCTGAATTCGGTTTGACTGAATGTGATATGTGAGCACAAAAGCAGTCTTGAGTCTCTGGGGTATATTTGTAGAAAAAGACAACAATACATTGTATGATTCACAATTATACAGTTTTCTTTGACGTCAAAAATCATGAGGATATTAAGTAAAGATCATGTTCCATGAAGATATTTAGTATATTTCCTACCTCAAATATAACAAAACTTCATGTTTGATTAGTAATATGCATTGCTAAGAATTAATTAGAACAACTTTAAAGATGATTTCCTCAATATTTAGATTTTTATGCTCCCTCAGATTCCAGATTTTCAAATCGTTGTATCTCAGACAAATATTGTCCGAGCATAACGAACCACACATCAATGGAGAGATCATTTATTCAGCTTTCAGATCTCAAAAAACGGACCCTTCTGACTGGTTTAGTGCTCCAGGGTCACATGTGTTCATGATATCTCCTGACTGAGCAGGGTTTGGTGTTGATTTTGTTCGTCTCTCAGCTGGTTCGTGATAATGCAGATCTGCGCTGTGAGCTTCCGAAGCTGGAGAAGCGTCTTCGCTCCACGGCGGATCGGGTTCGATCGCTGGAGGACGCGCTGACAGACGCCAAAGAAGGAGCCATGAAGGACCGCCGGCGATACCAGCAGGAGGTCGAGCGGATCAAAGACGCCATGAGGGTCAGGAACGGCTTCCGACGGCCTCACGCTGCACTCATCGGTCAGTCCGGCTCTACCAATGATCTCAAGCATCGTCTTTATTATTACTCTGCATCAGATGAAGCAGCTTTCAGTTGTACAGTATTTTATTAACTATATTATCACATTACAGTATGTGTCTCTGCAGCACAGAAGCAGTCATCAGTGTCACAGACGTATATTTGTAGAAATAGACAACAATACATTGAATAAGTCACAATTATACATTTCTCTTTAATGTCAAAAATCATTAGGATATTAAATAAAGATCATGTTCCATGAAGATATTTCGTAAATTTCCTATCGTAAATATATCAAAACTTCATTTTTGATTAGTAATATGCATTGCTAAGAATTCATTTGAACAACTTTAAAGATGATTTTCTCAAATATATACACATATTTGTTAAATTTCAGCATGTCATGAAATATAAAATTACTAAGATATATTAATGATTCATCATACCATGAAATAAAATATTAAACTAGAAATATAAAAAACTTTGATTAAAATACTAGAAACCTTTATTTTAACATGATTATTAAATATGATTCTATTGTTAATTAATTCTAATGCCTTATATATATTGAATAACAAATAAATATATATATATAAATATAATTATATTAAAAGATATTTTTGTATATTAATATTAATGTATTAATATTCATAATATAAAAAAATAGTTTTATTCTTAATTTATAAGAATAAAACAAACATTATAATATTATTTCTTTGAGTAATTTTATAAATCATTGATTAATTTGAATACATTATGTATATATATATATATATATATATATTATTTCATAACATGTTTATAATATTATAAACGAATGATTAATCACGATTAATCACATCCAAAATAAAAAAAAATGTTTATATACTATATGTGCAATGTGTATATTTATTATGTATATATAAACACACACACATACAGTATATATTTTGAAAATATTTGCATGTGTATATATATATATATATATATATATATATATATATATATATATATATATATATTATATTATATTTCATATATAAACATAACATATTTTTCTGAAATATATACATGCATGTGTCTATTTAAATATACATAATAAAACTAGTTATACATAACTAGTGTAAATTAAGTATTAAATAACTCAAATCAATATTAAATATGCTAACTAATACGATAAGTATATTTAATAACATTTAATCTTATATTTTAAATGTAATAATGATATTATTAAATATTTTAATTCTGTTTTCCCCTCAGCCAAACCGATTCGCCCAGGACATAACCCCGCCTCCTTATCCACCAATCACATGTTCATGCGCAGCAGGGATCAGCCAATCACGTTCAGCAATGCCATGTTCAACAGCGACACTGAAAAACCAGTGAAGAAGTGAGCAGCAGTGTTTCTGGCTCACTTTAGACATGAGTTGTGTGTATTTTTTAGCACCGCTGATGTAAAAGATTTGCTTCTGTGTGTCATGTGAACAGGACGCTGTCAGAGGCCACACACAAACTCAACATCACGAACGGTAAACACACTTTACTTTTACTACCTGAATCAAATCAGTGGTTGCTCTTTCTAGTTTATGGGTCCGAACTGTAAAACACGGCTGCATGGGACCTGATTGGGACATGCACAGATGCTCACCGCCTAATAAAAAGACTAATAATAATAATAAACGTGTTATACTTGCTACACTTGTTTTAAAACATATTGCTTCTTATTTCTGCAGGAGATGCCACAGATGTGAATGAGAACAGGTGAGCATGAGTGTGTGTGTGTGTGTGTGTGTGTGTGTGTATGTGTGAGACTGTACAGCACTTACTGTAATACGCTGATGATCTAATGATGTTTTGTGCCGTCAGCGATGAGCCAGCAGAACATCTCCAGCACCAACACATGCTTCAAGAGCAGCGCGCCGCCTGCTGAACACACAGGTGAACACACACACCATAGCATTTACATTCTGAAAAAAACACTAATTTCAAATGCAAACGGTCTATGTGTTTTTGTCCTGTTTTCCAGTAGAAATATTTTAATTGTGAGGAAAAAGTCAGAATTGTGAAATGAAAAGTTGTAATTATTGTTTTGTTGTGGGAGAAAAACATTTCTTTATAAATATCTCACAATTCTATTATTACAAGATTTAAGAATAGAATTGTGAAATAGTCAAATATTTTGTGGTGGACATTTTTTTCTTTAGAAATTTCTCGCAATTCTATTATTACAAGATTTAAACAGAATTGCAAGACGCAGAATTATACAATTACCTTTTTATGTTTTATTTTGTTGCTAAAAAAATGTATATCACAATTCTATAATTACAAGATTTAAATAGAATTGTGAGGAAAAAGTCAGAATTGTGAAATGAAAAGTTGTAATTATTATTTTGTGGTGGGAAAAAACATTTCTTTATAAATATCTCACAATTCTATTATTACAAGATTTAAGAATAGAATTGTGAAAGTCAAATATTTTGTGGTGGACATTTTTTTCTTTAGAAATTTCTCGCAATTCTATTATTACAAGATTTAAACAGAATTGCAAGACGCAGAATTATACAATTACCTTTTTATGTTTTATTTTGTTGCTAAAAAATGTATATCACAATTCTATAATTACAAGATTTAAATAGAATTGTGAGGAAAAAGTCAGAATTGTGAAATGAAAAGTTGTAATTATTGTTTTGTGGTGGGAAAAAACATTTCTTTATAAATATCTCAAAATTCTATTATTACAAGATTTAAGGATAGAATTGTAAGGGGAAAAGTCTGAATTGTGAAATAAAAAGTCAATTTTTTGTGGTGGAATTTTTTTTCTTTAGAAATTTCTCACAATTCTAATATTACAAGATTTAAACTTAGAATTGCAAGACACAGATTTATGCAATTACCTTTTTATGTTTTATTTTGTTGCTAAAAAAATGTATATCACAATTCTATAATTACAAGATTTAAATAGAATTGTGAGGAAAAAGTCAGAATTGTGAAATGAAAAGTTGTAATTATTATTTTGTGGTGGGAAAAACATTTCTTTATAACTATCTCACAATTCTATTATTACAAGATTTAAGAATAGAATTGTGAAAGTCAAATATTTTGTGGTGGACATTTTTTTCTTTAGAAATTTCTCGCAATTCTATTATTACAAGATTTAAACAGAATTGCAAGACGCAGAATTATGCAATTACCTTTTTATGTTTTATTTTGTTGCTAGAAAATGTATATCACAATTCTATAATTACAAGATTTAAATAGAATTGTGAGGAAAAAGTCAGAATTGTGAAATGAAAAGTTGTAATTATTGTTTTGTGGTGGGAAAAAACATTTCTTTATAAATATCTCAAAATTCTATTATTACAAGATTTAAGGATAGAATTGTAAGGGGAAAAGTCTGAATTGTGAAATAAAAAGTCAATTTTTTGTGGTGGAATTTTTTTTCTTTAGAAATTTCTCACAATTCTAATATTACAAGATTTAAACTTAGAATTGCAAGACACAGATTTATGCAATTACCTTTTTATGTTTTATTTTGTTGCTAAAAAAATGTATATCACAATTCTATAATTACAAGATTTAAATAGAATTGTGAGGAAAAAGTCAGAATTGTGAAATGAAAAGTTGTAATTATTATTTTGTGGTGGGAAAAACATTTCTTTATAACTATCTCACAATTCTATTATTACAAGATTTAAGAATAGAATTGTGAAAGTCAAATATTTTGTGGTGGACATTTTTTTCTTTAGAAATTTCTCGCAATTCTATTATTACAAGATTTAAACAGAATTGCAAGACGCAGAATTATGCAATTACCTTTTTATGTTTTATTTTGTTGCTAGAAAATGTATATCACAATTCTATAATTACAAGATTTAAATAGAATTGTGAGGAAAAAGTCAGAATTGTGAAATGAAAAGTTGTAATTATTGTTTTGTGGTGGGAAAAAACATTTCTTTATAAATATCTCAAAATTCTATTATTACAAGATTTAAGGATAGAATTGTAAGGGGAAAAGTCTGAATTGTGAAATAAAAAGTCAATTTTTTGTGGTGGAATTTTTTTTCTTTAGAAATTTCTCACAATTCTAATATTACAAGATTTAAACTTAGAATTGCAAGACAGATTTATGCAATTACCTTTTTATGTTTTATTTTGTTGCTAAAAAATGTATATCACAATTCTATAATTACAAGATTAAAATAGAATTGTGAGGAAAAAGTCAGAATTGTGAAATGAAAAGTTTTAATTATTGTTTTGTTGTGGGAGAAAAAACATTTCTTTATAAATATCTCACAATTCTATTATTACAAGATTTAAGAATAGAATTGTGAAATAGTCAAATATTTTGTGGTGGACATTTTTTTCTTTAGAAATTTCTCGCAATTCTATTATTACAAGATTTAAACAGAATTGCAAGACGCAGAATTATGCAATTACCTTTTTATGTTTTATTTTGTTGCTAGAAAATGTATATCACAATTCTATAATTACAAGATTTAAATAGAATTGTGAGGAAAAAGTCAGAATTGTGAAATGAAAAGTTGTAATTATTGTTTTGTGGTGGGAAAAAACATTTCTTTATAAATATCTCAAAATTCTATTATTACAAGATTTAAGGATAGAATTGTAAGGGGAAAAGTCTGAATTGTGAAATAAAAAGTCAATTTTTTGTGGTGGAATTTTTTTTCTTTAGAAATTTCTCACAATTCTAATATTACAAGATTTAAACTTAGAATTGCAAGACACAGATTTATGCAATTACCTTTTTATGTTTTATTTTGTTGCTAAAAAAATGTATATCACAATTCTATAATTACAAGATTTAAATAGAATTGTGAGGAAAAAGTCAGAATTGTGAAATGAAAAGTTGTAATTATTATTTTGTGGTGGGAAAAACATTTCTTTATAACTATCTCACAATTCTATTATTACAAGATTTAAGAATAGAATTGTGAAAGTCAAATATTTTGTGGTGGACATTTTTTTCTTTAGAAATTTCTCGCAATTCTATTATTACAAGATTTAAACAGAATTGCAAGACGCAGAATTATGCAATTACCTTTTTATGTTTTATTTTGTTGCTAGAAAATGTATATCACAATTCTATAATTACAAGATTTAAATAGAATTGTGAGGAAAAAGTCAGAATTGTGAAATGAAAAGTTGTAATTATTGTTTTGTGGTGGGAAAAAACATTTCTTTATAAATATCTCAAAATTCTATTATTACAAGATTTAAGGATAGAATTGTAAGGGGAAAAGTCTGAATTGTGAAATAAAAAGTCAATTTTTTGTGGTGGAATTTTTTTTCTTTAGAAATTTCTCACAATTCTAATATTACAAGATTTAAACTTAGAATTGCAAGACAGATTTATGCAATTACCTTTTTATGTTTTATTTTGTTGCTAAAAAATGTATATCACAATTCTATAATTACAAGATTAAAATAGAATTGTGAGGAAAAAGTCAGAATTGTGAAATGAAAAGTTTTAATTATTGTTTTGTTGTGGGAGAAAAAACATTTCTTTATAAATATCTCACAATTCTATTATTACAAGATTTAAGAATAGAATTGTGAAATAGTCAAATATTTTGTGGTGGACATTTTTTTCTTTAGAAATTTCTCGCAATTCTATTATTACAAGATTTAAACAGAATTGCAAGACGCAGAATTATACAATTACCTTTTTATGTTTTATTTTGTTGCTAACAAAATGTATATCACAATTCTATAATTACAAGATTTAAATAGAATTGTGAGGAAAAAGTCAGAATTGTGAAATAAAGTCAATTTTTTTCTTTAGAAATTTCTCACAATTCTATTATTACAAGCAGGTGCGAAAATCTCATCTAAATGTTGGGGGGGACAATAAACATAACATTTCTCACGAGCAAGTTTTGAAGGGGACACCAATAAAACAGGCAAAATTGTACTTAAGGATATGTGTACAGAGAGGAAAGCCTTACTATTGCATGGAGACCGTTCCATTATCCTTCTTCTCAAAGTTTCTTTCTGGTTCAATGAAAAAGCTGACTAAATTGACGAAAACATTCTTCAAAACTTTTTTTTTTTTTTGCAGTGTTTTTGAAGTTGTTTACACAATCAAGCCACCAAAATACAATGGAATTTGAACTTAACTTCAACTTTTATTTATTTATATAGCACATTTAATAGCAATTTTGTTGCTTCACAGTTATAATTAAAACATGCATATATAAAAACATTTTCCATGCCTAGCAAAATGAAGGCATACACACTCTTAGACGTACACCCTCACACAACTGTATAGTGAGATCCGTATAGACGTGAAAGACAGGGGAAAAAACAAACAAAAATAATAATAATTTATTACATCAATGACTGATTTGTTCAAAAAGTGGATTCACTCAGTTAGGAAACACCTCCTCAGTGTGTTTCTCAAAGACACAATTAGTGCTGTTACTACTGTCGCTTAGTTTTCAACATCTTTCGTTGGTGAAATAGAGCTAAAACAGTCAATATGGTGCCTAAAATGCACTTAATATTAACTTCTTGTTTATTCAATTTTTATAAAAATCTAAATCACATTTGTTATGCAAATATCAGGAGAACAACTGCACTCTTAGTATGATGTTATATTAGATTAACTATATTAAATGAAATAAACCGACCAGTGGCGGCTCGTGAATTTTAAAATAGAGGCGGCAAACTAATTGTATTGGTCTGGATCCCTGCCGATTGTTATTATTATTATTATTATTTGCTTAACCACTTTAAAGGGTCATGAAACCCCAGACTACTTATTCTAAGATTTTAGCAGAGGTGTTTGTGTTGCACATCATAGAAGACAATGTTAGCATCCGCTAATTTTAACTGTTGGAGAAAATTGGTTAATTTTAAGCTTTTTTGCTCTATTTTCATCTTCCGGATTTATAATCTACATTGTGTTGACGTCACGATTTTTGACGTGGCAATGGACTATAGTACATTGATGACGCGTCGGTGTCTATTCAATTATTCATGAGATTGCGTGTTTATCCTATGAGAAGACGCTTCGCTTAATTATTCACAACAGCATGTGTTCATTTGCTATGAAAGACTCATCAGGCTGTGAAATGACATCGCACACATTAACAGAGAAACACTCATGGATTGCAGAAGAGTGTTTGTTTTTTCTTTGTAATAAGACAAAGAGAATAAATAAATATAATAAGAATAAACGCCACAGAATAATATATATGTCTCATTTGTGAGTCGCTTTGAATAAAAGCATCTGCTAAATGACTGAATGTGTAATATGTTTTCGATGCAGAGTGCAAATGGCTGTGCATTTATTTGTGCTTTTAGCTCGATGGGAGCGAAATGAAACTTTCTGAAAGCAAAGCTGTGTGTGTTTTCTGTCTCCCCTCTTTCTTCCCCCTCCCCCGGTCCGCTGCACACCACGCCCACTTTTTTAGCATTTTTTAAAACCATGGTGAGAACTAACCTGTGCTGAAATCGGGGGTTTCATGACCCTTTAAAATGGCTTTTTGGCAGCTTTTAGTCAGAAACCATAAAGAAAATATATTCAATATCGTTGCTCATTATAAATACTTGGTAAATTATCAGCCCAGCTACTCCGGGAGACGTTCAAACCATAGACTGTATAAAAACAGGTTCAAACTAATAGCATCTAATTTATATCTCTATGATGGTTGGTTGATATTTCAGAAGGGAGGCTAGCCTCCTCTATGATGTTACTTTTCTCAGCACTCCTCAGCGCTGAAAGTGAACACTCGATGCTGATTGGTTCCCCTGGCCTCCCCCTCCCCTTCTCTTTCACTTAGCGGTTGTAATTACATCAGCAGATTCGGCACATTCGCGATAGAAAAGCGGAGCTTTTGTGTGATGGTATTACAACTGTGAAATTACAAACAAAAATATATACATTCTGAGACATGAACTGAAATGAATAATGAATTTTATTAACATTAAATCTTCCTCATTTTCACCTCAAAATTTGGGGGAACTGTGCCTCCCCTGCCTCACCCGACGAGCCGCCACTGAAACCAACTAAATCATAGTGAACGCGGGAAAATCTAAATGCGCACCCGCGCTAATCTAACGTACAAGACTTGTATATGCGTACACCATGAGTGTGTAAGACGTTATTAAACAAGCTAGGTAAACGCATGTATAAAATGCCTGTTATAATCGCTAACAGCGCAGACTACATCGGTGACAAATAAAGTAAACTTGACTTATGGAGTTCCACAACAATTGTTTTCTCGCACCGGACTGTGTGTGTGTGTGTGTGTGTGTGTGTGTCGGTGGTGGTGAGGTAAAAGAGGAGCAGGCAGTGGACCAAAGCACTGTGAGGCAAAGCAGGGGGAACTCGAGATGTTTAAAACTTCTTTTGTTGTTGCTCAGTTTAATGAAATTATTTACAATACACATATTTCAATTATATTTTAGGGGGGGACAACCCTCATATGCGGGGGTCCGGACCCCCCCCCCCCCCCCCCCCCCCCGAAACTTAACTTTAAACTTAGAATTGCAAGACACAGATTTATGCAATTACCCTTTGATGTTTTATTTTGTTGCAAAAAAAAACAAAAAACATATCTTTTAAAAAATCTCACAATTCTATTATCACAAGATTTAAACAGAATTGTGAGGAAAAAAGTCTGAATTGTGAAATAAGTCAAATTTTTTTGTGTGTTTTTTTATAAATATCTCACAATTCTATTATAACAAGATTTAAGCATATAATTGCAAGACACAGAATTATGAAATTACCTTATTATGTTTTATTTTGTTGCAAAAAAATAATAATATCACAATTCTATTATTACAAGATTTAAACAGAATTGCAAGACACAAAATAATGCAATTAATGTTTTATGTTTTATTTTATGGTAAAAAAAAAACTGAATTGTGAGACAAAAGAGTCACAAATACCTTCTTTATTTCAATTCTGTGATGGAAAGATTCCATAATTAAAATATTAATTCTTTTTTTTTTTACAAAAATAAATACATTAATAAAATACGTTTATGCTTAAACCAATGCAGTCAGACAAATAATCAGTTGCTTTTTCTGACCCCATTGAAAGATATGTATTGCTTTGAGTATAAACTCACTTCTTTCGTAAGACTCTGCTCTTCCTGTAATTGTATCTTGATTTAATAATATGTACTTCTACTGGAAAACAAGACAATAATCACCCTGTGGTCTTCTTTTCTGCTCTTTCTCTGCAGGCGACCTGTTCTTCTGAATCATTCTCTGTTTATTTGCATGTTGCCTGCAGATCCAGTGATGAATATGAACACGTCTGTCATGAAACCTCGGATCGAAGTGAACTGAAAACTCAAATGAAACGAGTTTTCAATAAACCATTTTCCACAAGCCTTTAAACCAATTACTACCTACTCTTTTTAAAGAAATAATTATTAGGAAATAGTAAAAACTACATAGACAGTGAAAGTAATTAAATAATTTAATTGAATAATTGTATTTTGATTTAATTTAATAATTTAAATCGATAAGATTACCCTAAACATGAATTCAAATTAAATAATACAAATAATTAATTTGTGCATTTAAATTAATTTAAAATTTCTAAGCGTTCAAATTAAATTATTAATTTAAATTCACAATCAAATTAAAATGAATTAATTAATTCAATAATTACATTTAATTTGAATAAGCTTTTATGATGCATTAATAAATGTGGCCCGATTAAATGAATGCATTAATTATTAAATTAGAATTTAATAAAATAATTTAATAATTCAATTAAATTTGAATAATCCTATACAATGCATTGATGAATTTAGCCATGCATATGACTATTTTAATGAAAAATAAATATTTGAAATCATAAAATATCAGTTCTTTATATGGTATCAGTAGAAATATATGATAAATAAACCCAGAAACAGCGTATGATGGTGTTCGTCAATGCTGACATTAATGTGATGTTATGATGAAATCCCGTAGCTTTTTTAATGTAGCTGTAACTATTTTTATACTCATATTTAAATGACAAAATAGCTTTTGTGGGCCGGTGTGTTTGCATGCATTATTCATGTTATTAGTATCATTGTATAAAGAAAACAACTATTATTTTACCAAATAATAACAAATTCTAGAGAGAGACTTTGACATTAAATATTAAAGTGCAAGTCAGATGATAAAAAACTTAACATTAACAACTCTAATCAAATCCAAGTAGATCGGATTGTTCCTAGAATCAAAATATCTCTTAAATCCAGTTGAGAAATGATCAACTTTACAACTTCTAAACTCAGAAAGAAGAAATCGTGTGATCAGACTCATCAGTAAGTGTGACCTCTGATCACATGACCTAGGGTCTCCTGCTTTGAGTCTGACCTTTGACCTCTCTACATCTCCTGATCTGCCATTCAGGATGAGATGGAGTCAGACGGAGAGTAAAAATGTAGATTTCTCTGTAACAATTCTAGACATTCTGCACCATGAATAAAAATATAAATACATTTCAGACTATATAAAAGTTGTATTATATTTTAAAAAATATATATGAAATTATTATATATAGGTTTTAATTTAAGTGTTGCATTTTTTTATTAAAAAGGCCATGACTCTATGAAGACTTCATGCAGAGCTCCAGAAGATCTCATGCTGGTTTTAAAAGCCTCATCTAAATGTGAATAATGCTGAGGATCTTTATAGGACACGAGGATGTGTTAGAATCTGTTTTTTGTGCCTGGTTTTTGTCGTGCATGAAGGACAAAGGGCCTGTGGTAGAACTTGACATTAAAAACCTCTCATTAAAGAGAATCCAGTCTGTGATCACCTGTGTTTTTTTGACTATATCTGTTGCCTAACTTGCTATTAAAAATTGCAATAAAGAGAATCCCGTCCATGAACTTGTGTTTTGTTATTGTAAGTATATATAGATGAATATGAGTAGATATAAAACACAGTTAATTGAATTTGAAACTTCATTTGTACAAACAGATCAAAAACATGTCCAGGTCATATTAAAAAACGAAATAAAAATGGTTTACATGTTGATAATCACATTTCCCTCCCATATGATAAAAATAACAATAGTCATATTTTTAATGAGTGTTATAGATAATTGTGCCATTATTTTTGATGATTTAAATTTAAAAAATGGTATTAAAGTAATTTTTACTTAAAAAAATAAAACTGTATTACACATTCAGAAGAATAAGAGATTAACCATTGAGAATAATAATCAAATAAAAATGTAAAGGTGAATTATATTTTTTATGCACAACGAAAAAAAAAAAAGTCTGAACAGTTAAGTAATCAGTTTCTTGTTGATTTTTTTGGATGAAATAAGAGACAGCACACTGTCTTAACTATTTCTATACAAATATTATCGCACTACTCATATTCTGCATGGATTATATATTGTTTAACACTACCATCTGCATTTATTACCACTGCTGCTGTTCATTGCACTCCTATTTACATTATATTCTGTTCCTGTACATACTGTAAGTTATAGCTTCACTTACTCTGTATAGAAAACTGTTCTTGCACTTTTGGTTTGATGCTAACTTGATTTCCTCAGCTCTGTACTCGTGCTCTGCATAATGACAATACAGTTGAATCTAAACTAATCTAATATATAAAAAAAAAAACATATTTTATGAGATTCATTCATAATCACTGGTACCTTAATATACAGTAGCAGATTCCCAGATGTTTCATTGATTTCTTCATGAAGTTGCGTTTCAAGAGCAGTAAACACACGGACAGATCAGATGGTGTCCCAAAAACAGCAGAACACACTGAAGACAGAGGAGAAAAAAGTTATACAATTAAAGAAATAGACATTACAAAAACATCATAGACCTGTACCAATGACCAAAAAAAAAAAAAAAAAACTTGAAAATGTCCTCTAGGTGGCACTGTAGGATCACTTTAAGTATTCGGGGGAACGTTTTAAAATTATGTCAGAATGTTCATATATTAATGAATGTAACAATGCATAATATATTAAAGTTATAAATGCTTTTACAACTGGCCATCTAAGCTTACAAAACAAGGTAAAATCTATCTATCCATCCATATTTGTAGAGATGATACAAAGAAAAAAAAGTTGTAGGAACAATTTACTTATTTACTCAAATTTTACAAAAAAAAAAAAAATCGGCAAAACATTGCATGAAACATGAACATTTTAAAGACTGAAATAGCAAACTGCAAACTTTATCTGTCATGAATTTAAGATTTCCTCATGAAATAAACCATGTAAATAGTGCATTTCTCAAATAATTACAATAACTATAACAATTGCAAAACATTAAACAAATGTTTTAAATAGAAAGACTTCAATTCTCTTTGTTTGCAATCATTTTTAGATCAGAGCAACTTCACTTTTCTGTATGTTGTGGATTTAAATAAAGCATTAACATGAATACAGGCTTCACATTTCAGTCCCTCTGGTTTGTTTAACCCCATAACCATCCATTATTAGTTCATTACTGTGCATGCAATTCATGTTCGTTTAACTGAGATGCAGCAAAGATGTTTTTCACAGTTTAACCTATAAACCCAAGAAAGCTTGAAGTTTTGAAGGTGGAAAGACAGTAAAAATGATTTGCAGCTAATGCATCTAATATTCAGATGCTTTAAGTTCTGTTTTCTCTTTGCTAGCTTATGCTGTCATTAAGCAGAAGCTTCAACACAAAGCAACTTAAAAAAGCAGAACATCACTAGCAGTTTAACACCACAGAGCAACAGAACCTGTGATACTGAAAGAGCAAGTTTCAAGAATAAACCAGAGCAGAAGCAGAAGCAGAAGCAGACATCCAGGAAAGGAGTGAGAAGGGGAAACAAATTAAGCGTATTTTTTGAATAGCATTTATTTCTAGGAAGTATCTTTGAATGTGAAGAAGTGCTTCTTGTTCCTCAGGAATTTGTGTTTTTTTTAGATGCATTTCAGACGCTTTTTTAAAAGAGTCAGTTTGGAAATAAATACATTTTCTGTGCAACCTTGGAAGAAAATGGCAAAAATCTCAATATTTGGAAAGCTGACTTTGGAGATTCTTATGATGTCACCACTGCATTAGGATCCAATGCCAATTTAAGGAAACGTGTTTTTCATCCCACTTTCCATTGTATTTCTGCACAAGCATGTACTATAAAACCTTAAACACCAAAAAAGGATTGATTTTTGTACATTTGGGGGATTTTGGTGTTTCTGGTCAAAAATGATTTGAATAAATGTCATGCAATATTATTGTTGGACTCGATCTGTTTATCAGCTTGCTTTCTTTCAGTTAACACAGGATTTATCCACAACTGGTGCTTTTTTGATT
>NC_081771.1:982500-1145000 GCF_963082965.1 Carassius carassius
ATGGAGGGTAATGTACATAACTAGTAAAAAAAAAAAAATTTATATATATATATATATATATATTTAAAAAATTAGCAAATTTTATATAAAACAAATATATGAATTTAAAGGTTAAAACAACAATATAAAATGATAAAATAATACAGATGCCTTTATATTTTAGAAAGAGGGTCGTTATGTTTGGGAGTCCTTGGCATCAAAATCTTTAAAACCTCTAGTACTACCGTCACACGGGTTCTTCCTGTACAGACTCAGCTTCCTGTCATCTGATGATCTCACCTCGTGCGTACAGGTACAGGTGAACGCTCACAGACTGGGCTTCAGCGCCGGTGCTGTACCATCCTCCGCGTGGATCCTGCGCCCAAACCTGCGCTCGACACTGATAGTGTCCCTGATCCTCCTCAGCGGCCGAGAAGATCCTCATCCTGAAGCAGCCGGCGGACACGCGGTCCACGCTCAGGTCGCTGCCGTTGCTGTAGATGTGCGTCAGACCGTCGTAGCTCAGAGTCGCCAGGAGCAGGTCTCCGCGGTCCTCAGAGAGAGCCGGCGTCTGAAGCCACTGAACCTCGACGCGTGACGCTCCGCTGGAGTCCACAGAGACGTTACAGAGCAGCGTGACGGTGCTGCCACGCTTCAGGAGCGGACGCCGCGGCAAATCAATGCTAGCAGACACACGCACCTCTGTACGGACACATACACAGACATAAACTCCCAACACAGCATGAGGTGTACCCTGATCATCACTCGACTAAATACAGACAACTTCATTTTAATGCAAAAAATATAATCATAATCTATGATCAAAAATACTCGGTTAGTGGATTATGTAGGAGGAAAAGCTTCCAGAACAGATCAGATGTGTGAAAACATTAAAAGCTCATCTGTTTAGCTGCGCGTTATGATCTAAATATTCCTAAAAATGAATCGTTTGTTGTCATTCGGAAAGTGTTACATTATGATGATATATATTTAATATAATATCTCTCATTGCAATTATTTCTAAGGTAATATATCGCATAACAAAAAGTTGCTATCATGACAGGTTTAAGTTTGATTCTTGAATGGAGGATGACATACAGCCACAGCGGAGAGAAGAGTAAAACTTAAATATTTATCTGTACCTCACATTAAAGTATGGAACGGCTTCAGAACACTTGGACTTTGACTTCATGGTGCTTTATAATGTTGTGTCCTTAAGCTCGTGGGGCTTGACAATAACGCAATATTATACGCACAATATTGCATTGGTCTCGTCTAACCGATATCGGAGCCGATACCGATATTGAGTATCGGATCAATTTATCCTTACTTATGATTTGAAAAAGAAAAAAAGCACTGGGTGTTTTTTTTATAATTACAGTGGCATGCGAAAGTTTTGGGAACCCCTTGCAGAATCTGTGAAAATGTGAATAATTTTAACAAAATAAGAGAGATCACATGAAATGCATGTTATTTTTAATTTATTTCTGTCCTGAGTAAGATATTGTACATTCACTGATGCTCCAGAAGGAAACGAGATGCATTAAGAGTTGGATTGCATTAACACGAAGATGGCAAAATGTTTCTTATTTTGATGAAATATAATTTTTTTTCCCATCTAGTTCTGTCCTTCGTGAGGAACAGAAGATACTTGTATGTTTCCCGGAACACAAATGAAGTACAATTTACCTTGATCTTCAAATTCCAAAAGTTTTCACCCCCCAGCTCTTAATGCATCTTCGTTTCCTTCTGGAGCATCAGTGAATGTTTTAACCTTTTTTAATAGTTGTGTTTGATTGTCCTCAGTGTGAAAAGATGCAAAAAAAATATGAACTGAAGAATCTGCAGGAGCTTAAATATTTTTCTGAAGAACAATTCTCCGTTTAACTGTTCAGAACAAACAAGGGACTCATGCACAACCATCACAAAACAGAAAGACAGATGTGGATCATCAGGTAACCACACACATAGTATTAAAAACCAAGGGTTCCCAAACTTTTGAATGGGGTTATTTTAATAATTCTTTTAGCAATTTTTTATGTTGTGGACTAAATGTAACCATCTTTTATGTACAATATCTTTACTCAGGACAGTACTAAACCAAAAAATAACATGCATCTAGTATTGTTTTGTTAAAATTATTCACATTTTCTGCAAGGGGTTCACAAACTTTTGCATGCCACTGTATAGGGTGGTGGTGTACACACACTGCCAACACACATTTATGTTCAAACACCATGCAAAAGAGAATTTTGTATCTGATCTCCCCTTTAATATATCAGCCAGCACTAACTGTGACACTATTTTATGCACTCTTAAACATAAAACGTGCATAAACAGTTCCTGACGCACCTTCAGTCTTCAGGCTGACAGTGACCCAGTCTGATCTCTGTGTGATCGTGGCTGGACTGTCCGGCGCTGGAGTCTTCCTCCCAGCGTAGACGCTCACAGTGCAGCGGTAGAGTCCGGCGTCAGACGGGTGAACAGAGAACAGGTGTAGAGAGAAGCTCCCGTCGCCCTCCTTCTCCATGCTGCCTCCTCCAGCCCTGCTGAGATCATCACCCCACACCACCACACCGTCAGGATCCACACGCACCACCTCCACCTCTACGCCCCCCGCCGGCCCGCGCCGCATCCACTGCACCAGCAGCGCCGAGCGCTTCCCCAAACCCACGCCGGACACCTGACAGCGGAGACGGAGCGGAGCGCCGGGACGCAGCGAGACATCACCCTCCGGGACGGAGTGCACGCTCAGTGTGTCCGCTGGGGAGACACAGCAACAACAGACTGCTTATTACATTCATAATGACTAGAGCAGCACTCGTACACTCTCTGAGCTTTATATAGAGACTATCCCACACTTCTTATTGCTATTGCTCAGGTCAATAGGTCAGTAAACATTGATGCTGCACTAGAATTTAGATTGAGTACAAGCACAAAAAACATGCTTGATACAATTTTTTGGCCAAAATGTTGTGATTACATAGCAATAAAATAACAACAATAATAATAGAATTTGTATTTTACAGTAAAATATTATATTGCAAATAGGTGAAAAATTTCAGCAAATTTCAGAAACATTTTTGGAAAGTTTCTGGAAATATATGCAATATTTTCCATCCCTTTGCAATCCTAAATAATAATAAATATATTAATATATTTCATAATAATACATTTTATTAGTATTTTGTTTTACAATAGAAATACTTTTTTTGTTTTTATTTAGTAATTGTTTATATTTATTAACATAAAACTATAGCTTTTTTTTTTGGCCAAAATGTTGTGATTATATACCAATAAGACAATAAAATAACAACAATAATAATTATAGTAATATTTGTATTTTACAGTAAAATATTATAATAATATTATATTGCAAATCGGTGGAAAATTTCCAGCAAATTTCAGAAACATTCCAAAAATTTTGCAAACTTTCAGAACTTTTTGGAAAGTTTCTGGAAATGTACTGGATATTTTCCACCACTTTGTAATCCTAAATAATAATAAATATATTAATATATTTCTTTGATGCTGCACCATGATTTAGTTTGAGTACAAGCACACAAAACATGTTTGATAAAAATTCCAGTTTTTTTTTTGGTCAAGATTTTGTGATTATATACCAATAAAATAATAACAATAATAATTATAGTAATATTTGTATTTTAAAGTAAAATATTAACTTAATATTATATTGAAAATAGATGGAAAACTTCCAGCAAATTTCAGAAACATTCCAAAAATTTTGCAAACTTTCAGAACTTTTTGGAAAGTTTCTGGAAATATACACAATATTTTCCATCCCTTTGCAATCCTAAATAATAATAAATATATTAATATATTTCATAATAATACATTTTATTAGTATTTTATTTTACAATAAAAATATTGTTTGTATTTACTAATTGTTTATATTTATTAATAAAACTATAGCATATATAAATTATATAATTACTGATATCATTATTAATACATAATAATTTTTTATATTAATAAATAATATAATAATTTTGATTAAATTTACAAATTTTTTTTTTAGAAAATATTAATATCACTAAAACTAATCGAATAGTAATGTTTCACTAAAATAAAAAATAATCAAGTATTAAGTTAAAAAATATTTAACTTTTTCAACTGTAAAATTTAAATTAAAAAAATGTCAAATTACGCACATTATTATTTCATTTGATAATCGCACTAAGCCACATCGTGAATATTATTTGGAGACAAAAGCACTTGGTAAAACATTATCAAAATCATGCCTAAAGCACAAAAATGTATAGTATAATAATAGTTTAATTAATACAAAAAAATAAATAAAGAGAAAAACAATTCTTAATGTACTGTGATTAATCAACTGGGGAACTGTGGTGATATTTATTATTAATAAACACTTTTTTGCTGTCTTGCCTTAAAGGAACACTCCACTTTTTTTTGAAAACAGGCCTATTTCCAACGTATTTTTCTATTCTTACAAAAAAAAAAAAAAGAGGCGTTTTCTTTTTATTTACTCTACAAAACAAAAAACCTGCTACGTGTCCATATTATTGTAAGTTATAATATTACTTGTTTATAAAATACAAGTCTGCTAAATGACTAAATGTAAATGTATTGCTCTTTTGTTGGTTTTGATTGCTTATTTTGTCCTCATTTGGATAAAAAGCACCGAATAAAATGCCTAAATGTTAATTTTTCTAACCGAGCGGTTGAACGGTGAGATTCCCAAGCTCCATGGTCCTCTGTGCGATGCGTTCCCATTTGCCATCCGGATCTCTGATCCACTGCGCAGCCTCACAGAAATACGACCCAGAATCCTCGGGTGCCAGAGCGCTCATCTTCAGCACGTACTGATCTCGGCCTCCGTCTCCTCTCCGCTTCTCCACAGCGATCTCTCCGTCTCCGTATCTCTTCCCGTAGGAGCCGCTGCGGCCCGGTGTCACACGCAGCTCGCGGTCAACCGCAATGATCTCTCTCAGGTTGTGTCCCAAAGACTCCGCCCCCCTGCTGGTGCGCACGCCGAAAGTGACGGACACGTGAGTGTGCTGATCCGATTGGACGGATGCGGCGCACGTCAGCTGAAGCTCCGTGCCTTCGATAACGGGTTGGCCGCTCAGAATGCGAGAGTGTGTTATAAGCAGCGTGTCGGGAATCACTGCAGAAATAAAAAACAAATTCATAATGAGAATCATTTATAAAGAAAATTACTTGAAAATGTTTTATAACTTTAACATTAATTCATATTTAATTTTTACAACGAAGACTACAGAAATTTATTTTTTCTTAATAAAAATGTACATTTGATTACTATAATTTATATGTAAATAAAACGTACTTAACCTGAAAAACTTCGTTTCATAGCATTATTTAGTCTATTGCGTTTATTTGTGCTGTTGCTTGCAATTTTTAACTTGTGTTTTTTATGAAAATAAAACTTTGCATTGAACAAAAAAAGTAGGGTTTCTTGTATATGCTGTCAATTATAGTTATTAAAAGAAAAAGAAAAAAATCGGAATCGGCAAAAATCGGTATCGGCAGATATCACTAACAAAAAATGGAAATCGGCCAAAAAAAAAATTGCAATTGGTGCATCTCTAGACATGAGGGTATTTAATAACAATTTTTATTTTTTGGTGAACTATCCCTTTAAGATTATTTAAGACCTGTAGAAACCCCAATACGTATTTCCCTCATACACAATTAATAATTTCATCGTTCTTGCAGCTTTTTCTGATTCACCACCTACCTTTGACCACCACTGATGAGCTGTAGTTCCCTAGGAAGCGGGAGTCAGTGCTGGGCGTGTAACACTCGTAGCGGCCCTGATCGTCTGAATGCAGCCTCTGGATGATCAGTCTGGCTTTGTCGCCCGAATCCCTCTCAACTCGAACCTCGCCGGCCTGCACGCGACCCTGGAATGGCGCGTACGGAAAGCCTGCGTCCCGTGTGGACACCACACCGATCTGCCGATCCCCAGCATCATCCCGGTACAGATACCACTCAAAATCCTGCGTCCGCGGGCCTTCGTATCCCGAAACGGCACAGGGAAGGGACAGCGAGAAACCTGCGACCCGATACAGCGGCCCGGCGGGAAGAGTGACCTCACGGCAAACGCAGAACTGAAACTCTTAATACACAAACAGAACAAATGTTAATACGTCTGAAAGCTAACCAAAGGGATCAATACATGCAAAGTGGTTTTCCAAATGAGGTTGATCAATTAGCACACACTGCACAATATTTCCAACTCAAATCATCTAATTTAAATTGGAATATTGCACAAGAAATTCACACCTACTGAAGCACAAGTGATGCTTGTGGTGTTTTCAAGCATCTCAATATATGAGGACACAAAATGATCCACACAGTGGCACACACACACAATGATTGTTCATAATGTACATGTACGGGTGTTTCTTCACCTATGCCGCTTTTAGAAACTAAACTGCATATCTTCTACTTAGTATGTGGTGCATTCTAAATATAATCTTACAGAAATATTTTAACATTTTCTGCATACTTACACCAAATTACAGCTTGATTGGAAACAGTACACAATAAAAATACTGATATTTACCTGGATTTCTCTTCATATCTCCTCTCGGAAACTTGTTTTAGAAAATTTAATCATTAATAAGCCAGAATGGTTGGTTGTTATAAAAATGATGAGATTTGCAATTTTTATAATTAATATAAAGATGTATTTTCTACAATTCAATCTGAACTGATATATATTTATTTAGTGGTATGTGGCGTGTCATGTTGGTTGTGGCTTTATTTCTGGTATATGTGTAAAGCACTTCAAATTTGGTTGTTTTATTGGTGCTTTATACATAAAGTTTTTATACTGAAGGAATCAACACATGTAAAGCAGTTGTCTGAATGAGATCAATAATTAGCACACAGTACAATATTCCCACTTAAAGGGCACCGTCACATACCGCCCCATATTCCCGGGACAGGGCTTAAGTATTGTTTATTCATGCCCACTCTTTGTTTGAGCATGCTGTAATGCGTCTCTGAATGAAAGGGTCAGAGTAATGAACACTCATTCTGCCCATCTACGCCCATGTGTTACAACCTGTGAGCTCACAGCTGAACCTATCGTTTTCATAAGGTGAGTCATTTCGCAGACCTTTCTGAGGGGTTATTTGCATACATCCTCGTTCTGCTAAAGGAACCAGAAATAAACCAGACACTCGAAACCATATTAAGCTATTGCATTACATCTGATACATGGACATCTTGAAATGACTGACATGATCTAACTTTGCTGTTAAAACTTTCTGATTGATTGATTGATAAAATTAGTTAAAGCTCTTTGGGTTTGTCATACCTTAGGCATCAAATAGTAAGCTTCTGAATCCAATGCAAAACCCTTCCCACAGTTATTGAGCAGACTCAGACTGGTGATTGTGAATGCAGATATGTAAACAAGATCTGATAAACTAAGCCATTGTAAAGTGTTGACATGTTGGCATGACTTCACTTCTCCTGCCAAACCACAACATTTACCATAACCTGAAAAACAAGACAGGTGTTGACAGGTTTCCAAACACAAACATTTACCACTGTCTAAACTGTTTAGCCCCAAAATACCATAGTACTCAATGTAGCCCCAAATCCAATTGCTATTTAAAGGAGAGCAGATTTTTATTTAGCATTTCTGGCTTATTGTGAAGACAGTAACTAACAACGACTGTATTTTGGTGGAAAGTACGGTCATTTCTGTACGTGTTCTCTGGCTGGCAGGACAGTCTAGTTTCCGTGACTCATGGGAAGCGACCACACACACATCATGACCAGAGAACAGAAGCTGTAAGCGGATCAGATGCGTAATTAAAGCGCAACCGGAGCAGCAGGACAGTGGAAATCCTGCTCGGATTATACGTACATTATGATGTAAGTATAACACTGTGTGGAAATGAAAAAATTGCTGTACTGTATAACAGTACTGTGCTTTCCTGTTGCTCAAACACTAGCAAAGCCAAAGGTCATGGGTTTGATTCAAAGGCAAAGCAAAGCGAGAACTGGTCAAATGTTAATGTGTATCTTAAATGCAATATAAGTGGCTTTGGATAGAAGCATCTAAAGTACCAAATGCATAACATAATACATGATTGTATAAAGCTCCTGTGAAAATGCCAACATGAAACATCAAAATAAGGAGCATAACATAGTTTTAATCTTTCAAATATTGGTTGTAAAAATAAACTAGACACAGGATCGATGAATTGTAAACACAAAGTACATTGATATACAGTACAGACCAAAAGTTTGGAAACATTACTTTTTTTAATGTTTTTGTATGAGTTTCTTCTGCTCATCAAGCCTGCATTTATTTGATAAAAAATACAGAAAAAACATTAATATTGTGAAATAGTATTACAACTTAAAATAATAGTTTTCTATTTAAATATACTTTAAAAAAATAATTTATTCCTGTGATGCAAAGCTGAATTTTCAGCATCATTCCTCCAGCCTTCAGTGTCACATGTAACATCCAGTCTATCACATGATCATTTAGAAATCAATCTAATATTCTGATTTATTATGAGTGTTGGGAACAGTTCTGCAGTCTAATATATTTGATGAATAAAGGGTTAAAAAGAACTGCATTTATTCAAAATAAAATAAAAAATTGTAATAATATATATTCTAATAATATATTTTCTTTACTTTCACTTTTTATCAATTTAACACATCCTTGCTGAATAAAAGTATTGATTTTATTTAAAAAGAAGAAAAAAAAATTACTGACCCCAAATTACTGACCAGTAGTGTATATTGTTATTACAAAATATTTATATTTTTCTTCTTTTTTCTTTTTTACTTTTTATTCATCGAAGTATCCTAAAAAAGTATCACATGTTCTGAAAAAATATTAAGCAGCAGAACTGTTTCCAACTTTGATAATGAATCATCATATTAGAATGATTTCTAAAGGATCATGTGATAATGATCCTAAAAATTCTGCTTTGCATCACAGAAAGAAATGATAATTTAAAGTATAATACATTTAAAAACAATTATTTTAAATTGTAATAATATATCACAATATTACATTTAAATTTGTTTCTGTATTTTTGATCGAATAAATGCAGGCTTGATGAGCAGAAGAAACTTCTTTCAAAAACATTAAAAATAGTAATGTTTCCAAACTTTTGGTCTGTACTGTATATGGCACAAAATGAGCAAAGCACAATGTATTTAGATGATATACCAAGTTACTTCCTTAAAATATATTCTAGTAGAGTATGGCGCTTGCAACAATAAGGTTGTGGGTTCGATTCCCAATGAATGCATGAACAGATTACAATATATTTTGTATGAAATACATGTCACTTTGGATAAAAGCATCTGCCAAACGAATATATATACACACATACATACATACATACATATATATATAAAACATGGTATTTTATTACATATTCAAAAACATTGCAATATAATGAATGATTACCATATTGCTATCCAATGGTATTTATATGCTACTTCAAGAAATAGTACAATAAATATATACTACAGCTTAATATTTACATAAAACTTTAATATAACCGGTATAGCGTTAGAAATTGTATTATTGTACCATCTCCAAAAAAAAAACAAAAAAAACATGCTAGCATAATATTAGTTAGCTGGGTGTTATCGGAGGTTTGACGGGGATTATATGGAGCAGATGGACATTAAACATGAGGCTGTTGAACTCACCCCACAGTAAAGCGATGAACGCGATCCACCGCGACGCCATTCCGCGCTGATCTCCGCGACACACTGGCGTTTACACTGTTTTACTATAGTAAAAACACATGCTAGCGCGCGCTGTCCTCGGGCCGGTGCTGAAATCTAACATTCGTGTAGTCACGACGGACTAGACAAACAAACAAGCGAGAGCTGCTGCTTTTTTCCCGCGGATAGTGTCCCAAAGAACGTGTCGTCATAAACCAGCACTGCAATTGCGCAAACGATTCGGTGTTCCGTTCGTTATCGATTATTTACGCCTACTTTTTCCCTCGCGATAACATCTTCCAAACCATTCGTACACTAAATCAGGCGGTCGGCTGAAAGTAGTGCGTGACGTCACGGGCAAACAGAAAGACGCTCATCGGTTGATCAACGTTTAGTGAGGTGACGCAGCGCTGACGAACTCAGCCAATGAGAGGACAATGCGGTTGAATCCATTTTAACGTCTGTTTAATTAGATGTTTGAATTCAGACCAGTGCTTCAGCTGTCGCGAAAATATGTAATTATTAAATACTATTTATTCCCAGTTGTTTATTTACTAAGTATACTTGTATTTAACATATCTTTCTTGTATCCGTCCTGCACTTAATATTCTCGGGCAATATTATAAATGTTAAATAATTATGTCAATGCAGTTTTGTTGACTCTTAAAATCAAATCAATAATTTACACATAAATAATGAGACTGAGAAACTTTTTTACATTTTACACGTATTTGTTCTGTCACTTTTGATAAACACATCTTTCGCTCCATCTATTGGAGAAACAGTAATTTGCTCATTAACAGACAAAAGTTGCTTTAGTAACTGCTTAGTGTTATAAAATTAGCGATTTATATTTAGTTGATGAAACGTTTTGACTAAAAACTAATGTGTGAATAGCCTGAACACTCGTAATTAACAAATATTAAACTAAAAGATGAGTTTGCTCAGACTTACAATTTTCACTTTGCACCGATGGAAAAGGCGTAATAATCATATATATGTACTGTTTATATATCTAACGTTATATATATATACTAACAACAACCATCCTATCCACATCATATAAACTTATGTTGGGTCTTTTTGATTAGGTAAGCATCAACCAATCAGAACACGTCAGCAACTGTATAGCAACGCGCGTAAACCAATCAAAATACCTCAACAATCGTATATCACGCACGAAAACCAATCAGAACAGGTCAACAACCGTATAGCAACGCGCGTAAACCAATCAGAACAGCTCAATAACTGCATAGCAACGCGCTAAAAGCCCATAGAGTCTAGACAGTAAAAAAACAAAAAACATAAAAAAAAGCCCTCAGCAAACACATTAGCAAAATCTTATCCAATCACAACAACTCCCAACATGTATAAACCAGATTTTCTTCAGGATATGCACATTATATATTTCAATTGTTTATTTTAGATATGCATTTTTTGTTTAAAGTAGTTTCTTTCATTCTTTATGTGCAGCTCTCATATGTCTCCTCAATGGGGCAGCATTGTATTTCATCTCAACCTGCTCTTATTTCAAATGACTGCTAAACTATATTTTTTATCATTGGCCATTATTTTAATCTCACAACAATTTGGTACACACATAGAAATAAACATATTCTCTGCCTAATCAAATATTTACAGGGTAAAACATTTAATTAAACACATCATAACAATCCCTACAATGAATCCCAAGTCAACAAGAAGTCATAAAATGTGCAGAAAAACGTGCCAATATTTCTATGTATAATCTTTGGCTGTCGCAGTGCCATACCGTCTCATTTATCAAGCTTTAATCTGAGCATTTGATGAGCTGTTCACTGCCGTCTGAATTATTAATGTAATTGGCATTGCTGAATGACTTTACTATGAACCACCACTGAAGGCAATTTATTTCATCAAATCTCCATTGAGTTCACAACACACACACACACACACACACACACACACACACACACAGCAGCCTTGGCCCAGTCTGTAGATTCGATTTTGTGGCTTTGCCAGGAGCCAAAATCATCAGCAGATTCTGTGCATCTTATAAGAAGTCGAGTAAAGTTATATGAACAATTTTTTCCTTCCCCCAATATGCTGTGTTTCCTTTTTTGTGTGTATTTTGATCCGGGCTCTTGTGGCGGGCCGTTCTGTGGTGAAGCACGGGTTGGAGTGGCGCTGCTGTGTTATTTTTGGCATCAGCGGCGGTTGGTGGCTCTAGAGATGGAGTGGAGTGTTCCGGATCCAAACCCAAGCTGTTGAAGGGAATTCTCATCTGTAATGATCAGCGTCATTATAGGCTCACACTAACTGCAGGACGAGCCGCGCGTTAATTTCAGTTCGTCCCTCAACAACACGTCACCCCTTCATACATGCATATGGACGTGCATCATGCTACATGAACGCAAGAGACCAAACTTATTCTTAAAGAAGAAACGAAACATTATTTTAGACTGGATGGAACTCGACTATTTCACTGGCTTATAGTGTTATTTTAATACCACTGATATACTATGTACGGTTTTATGATCAGTGTTGGGGGTAACGCATTACAAGTTACGCGAGTTACGTAATCAGATTACTTTTTTCAAGTAACTAGTAAAGTAACGGATTACTTTTTAATTTACAAGAAAATATCTGAGTTACTTTTTCAAAAACGTAACGCCAGTTACTTCGTTTCCCCGTTTATTGACTGACAAGCCTCCTGTTCCCATATTGGGAGAAATCGGAACTAATGTGCGCTGTGTGAACATGATGTAGCTCTAGACTAAATGTGAATGTGAATTAATTCATCCCACTCACAAAAAACTGATTTAGTATTCATCCAAATTAATTAAAACAGTGAAATGCATACTCAGAATAGGACGCAAACCCGCAATCATGACATATGTTAAATAACACAAATTTATCTAATCCCATTTTATTAATTAATGTCTTTGCTGCTGACCTTTGATGATCCAATTCAACCATACTTATAATCAAAAATGACTTTAGATAAACTAACAATTGTGCTTAATTATTATTTTTTATTATTGTTGAAGAGCGTTGAACTTTCTTCTACAGCCGTGAATTTACTTTTCCTTTAGCCTGAGGTTTATTCATTACACTTTTTGGTATGAAAGAGCTTTTATATTTGCTATAAATAGAACTTCTTATATTAAAAACAATCAAGTCCTGCTCATATTTAAAAAGTAACGTGAAAGTAACTCAAAAGTAATATCCATAAAAAGTAACTAAGCAACATATTTAGTTACTTTTTTAGGGAGTGACACAATATTGTAATGCATTACCTTTAAAAGTAACTTTCCCCAGCACTGTTTGTGATTATATTTAGCCTAGTTTTCATTGAATTTTAGTTTTAGTAATTTAGTTGTTTTTGTCTTTTAATTAGCTTTTGCTTTTAAAACACAATTTTTTTTTTTTTTTTTTAATATGTAATATTTACTATTTCACGATAACCTGAGCAAAAACGTTGGATTGATAACTTGCTGAAATAAAAATAAGTGAAATAAGTTATATTTTAATTTGATTTCGGATAAATGTTTATTTATTTAACAATGTAAAAGTAACAAAGTAAAAATGTTTAAATAAATGAAATAAAGATACTATACTATTTCAGGTTTTCTCAAGTTTAATTTCAATGTGTTACGTGTCGTTTCTTTGCAATTGTGAAATTTTCTTGTGATTTCTGACAAAAAAAATTGCTTCTAAACCAAGTTTTTTTTAGTGTTGTTTGAGTTTAAGTTCACAAACTAAATTAGTAGAAAAGACAAAGCATATCTCTCAGCCAACTTCAGTTTTAATAAATAGTGGTTTTCATTAAGACTTCATAATACTAAACATTAAAACGTTCTTTATGTTTCACGTATCTTCCTGTATGTACAAGACTCAATGGATCCATGCTTAAAAAACCCTAGTCTTATTCAATTGCATCAATCAGTCGTTCAAGCTATTTATAAATAATTTAAAACAAAACTACAGTATTTTATTTTTAATAAATGTAAAAGCAATGGCATTTTCTGTAGTTTTTTTTTAATACTCATCACTTTAATTTAACAATTTGCATAATTTAAATGCTTAATATATAATAAAACACAAAAAATAAGTTCTCCAAAAGTCTGTCTGGGGCGGTCAAGGGTTACGCCTGAGGTTTTGATTGCTGAACTAGAAGCGTTTAACAGACTGAATGAAGATCGTCTCCACTGCTGTCCTTGTATATTTTTGCAGTAAAAGTTTGCCTTAAGTTACCGGCGCTCAAATAAACACACTTCCGCCTGGCGTAACGCAGCACTAGGTTAAGCATTGCAGTTGTCTTGCTATTAGAAACCAAACCGTTTTGTGCAGCGTCAAGCATTTTTCGTCCTCCCATTATGTGCTATAACATCATGTTAAAATGTGTCTCTAACCACTCTTGGCATTAAATGAGAGAGTGAGATGATTTCAGTTTATGTATTTATTTTGGGTGGTGAGTGCGTGCAAATGCATGCAAAGTTTGCATGCTTGTGTGTGCGTGCAACAGCGTGCATGATGTCAAATAGTTGTGTTTTAGTGTGCATGCATGTGTGTATTGGGTTATGCATCAGCATGCATGATGGCGAACACTTGAGTGTGAGTGTGTGTGTGTGTGCGAACCCACAAGGATATTTAAATTTCAGCTGGATATTAAAGAAGCATGCGGTGGCAGTGGCCCTCGGGTGAGTTGAGGGGAGTGTTGTGGCCGTGACTCTGGTGGGAGACGAGGGAGAAGTGGCTCATGGTCAGGGCTTCTGCTGGACACACTGGCGCCTCTTTCTGGAGGACTTCAGAACCACCACACTCCTCCACCAGAACCCTGCCAACCCAAATCACTCACTTCAACATCCTTCCACTTCTCTCGCTCTCTCTCTTGCTCTCTCTCGCCCACTCTAAAGCTATTTTCCTATCAAATTTTAATTTCTCTGAACATTTGTTTATGCAGTTTTCAAAAGTCTTCTTCTAATACTTTGGGGCTGCATTCTAAAAGCAACCCAATGCTGCGTTTAAAAATTGTTTGTGCAATTATAATGTTGCCAAACTGTTTTATAAATGATGTTGAGATAGAAATGCTGAGACTGCAAGGGTACATAACTGACCATGTGTTATTTTAGGGCATTAGAACATGACAGTTATACTGGATATACTGTAGCAAACAACAATATAATTAATGCTGTGCCTAAAGTATTAAATGGCTGACAGTAGTGGGATACATTTTTTCTGTAGTTTTCATTATTATTTAAAATAGTAATTCAAATCCTATAACTGTTTTAGTTTATATTTGCCCGAATTAATGTTTGCAAGTTTGCAGTCCGTCCAATAATAATTTATCTTGTATGCATTTTTTCCGAAGCCTATTTCCTCCATGGAATAAAAAAGAAAAAAGATAAATACAACTTTATATATTTCATATTTCTTTATATATATATATATATATATATATATATATATATATATATATAAAGAAATATATATATATATTATATATATATACTTCTTTATAGATTTTTTCCTCACGATTTAGAATTTTTTTCTTAGAATTGTGAGAATTTTTTTTTTTATTCTCAGATATTAACTCGCATTTATCTTTATATATATATATATATATATATATATATATATATATATATATATATATAATATGTTAACATTTTTGAGTACTGACTTTTTCTTGCAATTCTGTTTTTTGTTTCTGCCATGTAATAAAAAATAAAGGTAACTGATGCTTTTTTCCCCTCACATTTCTTACTATTATTCAGACTTTTCTTAGAATTGTTAGAAAAAAGTCAGAATTCTGAGATATAAACTTAAAACTGTAAGAAGAAGTCTGAACTGTGAGTCAAAAAGTCGCAATTAAAGTTGTTTTTTTGTTTGTTTGTCAGAAATAATGGATGATGTATGATTTTATTCTTGATATTTTTTGATTGTTTTCTCATTTAGGATCATCAACATGCATGCACATTTTAGACACTCAACTTTTATACTGTACAATGTGTCAATGGTCGCATTTTGGTCAAAGTCAAAACCTTTTTTTTTATTATTTATTCTGTGACAAAAAACAAGCTTCTGTAGCCCATCACAAAGTTTTTTTTAATGTTTTATTTTTCACAGTAGTTCTTCGTTTTGCATTTGTTTGCGCTTTTAAAAAGCAAAAGCTTCAAAATAAATGTTGAAAAAACTTATTTCGCAGCTTTACACAGTGAAATAGATGAGTGTAAAAACATCTAGAATCATAAACTCAAGGAATGTCTATTTTAAAAGGTCACAGCTCATTTCCCTAACTTCCATTTCTTTTTTTTTCTGGAAGCAATTTGTCATCCAAAGGACATTTAATAGGGAACATATTATCTTTTTACAGGGGCATGGAGTCTGCCACAGCCTGCCCACAGTTCCTATAAACAGAATTGGTTCATTTAGTGGTGCGTTTGATACATTTGAGGGCAGCAGTGAGTTCAGTCACAGACTGGAGCCTGTAAAGGCACAGATAAGTGCTTCTGTTCACCAGGACCTTGCCAACACAGTTAATCTAAATGAGCTAATGATGATCAATCTTCATTTGTGTTGCCAAACTCAATGCTCTCTTTCCTTGTTTTTAATCGGTTTCCCATCTGACCTTCCCTGACCTCGGTTTCTTGTTTTCGGTTCCCCGGTTTCTCTCCTCTTCTCCTTCATCATTTGTTTTGCTGCCATTGTTGGACGCAGCAGAGCACGAGGCGTCTCGAGAGCCCTAAAACAATGAGGCGCTCAGCTGCGCACACCTGTGGAAATCTGCCTCTCCCGCTCCCGAGGGCATCCCGAGGGAAATACAGGCCTGTAGATGAGTGTGAGGGCCATTGTTACCACATCAATCCACTACAAAACAACCAAAATGAATCATTCAATCTTTCAGCTGCACATGCATGCAAACACAGTTCTGTATTTTTTTAGTGCTGTCAAATGATTAATTGCATCCAAAATAAAAGTTTTTGTTTACATAATATATGTATGTGTAATGTTTATTTATTATGCATACATAAAAACACACACATACAGCATATATATATATATATATATTTAACATATAAACATAGCAGTTTTGTTTTGAAAACATGCAAAAAAACACAGTTTACACACATATATTATGTAAAAACAAAAACAGTTATTTTGTATGCGATTAATTTTTTGACAGCACTAAACTATAGTTTTAACCCTTTTGGGTCTGTTTATATATATATATATATATATATATATATATATTTATTTTTTTTTTTTTTTAATTTTCACATATATTTAAAGTGTGATTTTTGGGGAGTTATACTGAATCCATTTAAGGTTATGTTTTTTGTTTGTTTGTCAGAAATAATGGATGATGTATGAATTTATCATTGAACATTTATGTATGAACATGATCATCAATGCATGCACATTTTAGACACTCATGGAATATGTACCACAAATCTATTACAAAAAATGGTTGCACAGAAAAATATGTATATTTTCTGATGTACAGTATTTTGTTCAGTCTTTTCAACTACATTTTAGGCAGATGCTTTTATTCAGTGTGTCAATGGTGTTAAAATGTTTTCAAAATAAAGTTTACAATTAATGAAAAAGTAAAAACAATTTTACGAAATCTTTTTTTAATGTTTGAGACTTACATTTAATTTTATTTATTTTTTATTATTTGATGAATTATATTAAAACAGGTCGGGGTCAAATGGACTCGTACCATGATTTTTAACATAATCCTTCCGCATATTTAAGTTATCTTACACTGTTTGTGCTTGAGCACTTAAAGAAAGACTAAAATCCCTCTTAACAACTTAACAACTGTATTGCAACCCTTATGCACGAGAAACAGTAAAACTCAAGCTTGTATTTATCCACTGACCATCTGTGAAGGGGGCGATCTTTTCCTGTCATCTTCTCTCTCTCTCATGGCTCTGAGTATATTTATCTTTTTATGGCTTCACTCGAGGCAGATCCCCGTCTTTCCTTTTTTTCTCCCTCCAACATAAAGATACAAAAATAACACAAGGTTACCGCCACCACAGGGGAGTATAAAAGTTCAAAAATAATAGTCAGAAGCCACGGACCCTCCTGTACCCCCCATATAAAGCTCCTGCACCCCCACCCACGGACACACACCCCACCCAACCCTCCACCCGCTGCGGATGCGACCGCCAGCCCACTTCAGACCACCATAAACATGTCAGGCCCTGATGATAGAGCCGGCCCGGGATGCTTTATACCAACTGACCTCAACTCCAGCTCATTAGAGCCAGTAAATTAGAACCATACACCCGAGTTAAAGAGGAGTCGATGAGGAGAGAGCGCTGTGTGAGGGGTGATGCATGCATTTGATCATTAAAATAAAGTCTGCGATGTGTGCAATGCTTTTGGGTCTCACAGCTTTTGCATTTTTCAGTAGCTCGCCTTCACCTGCATCTCGTCAGTTTTTATACTTCACACAGACTTGATCTCATGCAGGAAAAGCCCATTGCTGGGTTCCAAAATGTTTACTACATAAAATATAAAAACAAAAGAAAAAAGTGTAATTACAATTCTGTATATGCAAACTGGTTGATGCCAAAATACCATGTGTAGATACACTTTGCACTCAGACATTTCACAAAGAATTACAAAGAAAAGGAAAGTAACACATTGAATTAAACGTGAACTTTTAAGGTAGAAAAACTGAAAGAGAATTAATTTTTCTATTAGGCGAAATGTACACCAATAATCTTTTATTTGCAATGTTAAAATATATATATATTTTTTTGTGAATATAAGTGGGACATTTTCAAACTTACCAAAAATGATGCTTAAATTTCATAACAATATAAGGTTTTGAAAACAAAAATAAATAACATGCATAAGGCATGAAAAAATTGTAAATAATAATAATTATAAAAAAAGTTTTTCTAATTCCTCACAAGCGCTTTAATAAAAATAAATAAATAAATAAAACCCTCAAAATAACTAAGAACACTCTCACTGTATGAGGAGTCTCTTTTTTCATAAAATAGCATAAACAAAGAAATATACAGTAAGAGGTACATTTTTAACCTTGAAAGTTAAATAATAAATAATAAAAACAAAAAGGTTTATAAAAAACTAAATTATCAAAAAAATAATGCACACGTAAGCTGAATTAATTGCAAAGAAGCATAAAGAGTAAAAAGAGAAATTTCAAGTGCTTCCAAATAAAATAAATCGAACATAATTTCTGTAATAAAGAGTCTGTTCTCCCATAAATACAAAAACAGAATTTCAATGCAAATTCCATATTCAAACATTTTGGAACCTTTTTGTCACTTAATATTACGAATATAGAACATGTAAGTGTGGAATTTTTAAAACATTATAAAACTAAATTTCTTAAAAAAAAATAAGGTTTAGAAAAAATAAAAACTCACAAGCACTGTTATCCAAAAAAAACTAAAAGTATAAAAACCTAAATAAAATGGAAAACCCTGACTGATTTCCTCTCTTTAGTGGTCAGTCGTCTCCTGCCCCGCGCATTATGGGGGGTAATAGTCTGGCGGTGGGGCAGGTGGGGGGTAATTGGTCCTCACAGACATCGGGGGAGGCTTTCTGAGACTCTTTGTGTGACTGAGAGCTCTGCTTTGTTTGTGCTGCAAAAAACTAATTAAAGCATTTGTTGAGCTGTGAGACTGAACGAATGACAGACAAAGTCAAAGAAACTCAGAACATCAGGAGTATACGGCATGAGTACACTTACTGTATCTGGCTTTATATTCTTTCCCTTCACGATCCTTTACTCACAGGCCAAACATTCAAAGCAATGACACTTCATTTCTGGAGAAAAAAGGTTTTACTCACACTTTGTGGTCAACTTATTCTGAGCATCAAACAGTTGATTTATGACGTCTCTGGATTCAATACGCTGCTGTGATACTGAAACACAAGCATTTTCAGACCAAACCTTACAACATCTGGCTGAACATAAAGATGTTTTCTTAAGATTATCATTGTTTTTTACACAAACCGTGAATATTTCAGTATTTTCTGTATCCGCAGCGTGCAGGTTTTTGGTCATTTTGATGGTTGCAGATATGTTTTTTAATATATTGAAAACAGATGCATCATGAATAAATGTGAAAGAACATCATGAAAACATCTGTAGGTCCAAAATGACGAGAAACACAAACTTACATATTTTAACACAGAGTATTAAGATAATTTAAACTAATAAGGTTTATTGAGATTTTGCATCTTGATAGTTTCTAAAAAAAATTTCATTTTATTTTTATTTTTGATTATTCTTAGTAAAAATAAATATATTATGTTATATATATATATATATATATATATATATATATATATATATATATTATGTTGTATAATATATAACATGTTTAATTTAAAATACATGATCGCATCATGATATACATACTGACTTTATTTTATTATTTTTATTTCTATTTTTTGTATAACAGTAATGACAATTTGAAGGGAAATGTGTTAAAAATTATGGTCCTAATACCATTAGTTTAAGTTTTGGTTAGGTGCCATTTATTCTTTAGATTTTAGGGTGATATAGGACTAAACATAATAAAATAAACATAAACATAAAAAATATAAAACTCTACTGCTTTGCACATCCACGTATGGTTGTTTCACTGCTTAACTAAATTATGCTTTAAGTTTGACTGCCTTTCCACAATTATTTAGGATTTTACTTAAAAAAAATTATATTTCATACATAATGTATTTCTTTAAATTTAAATGCTGTTGTAAAAATCTGCTTATAATATTCAGAGTTGAAATAACTTTACATAAAAACCATCACATGAATGAGAAGACTTAATTTATTCATAAATGACACGCTTCATGGTCTACCTCCATTTCTGAAAAACCAGTGAAACACAATCTTGTCTCATAATTTAAAACATAAATTAGGTTTGATGTAAATAGGAAATTAAATTAAACAATGACAAGCGACAGGACCAATAATGAAATAAAAGAAAACAATTCACTGTACACCAGATCAGTTCTATCAAAGTCATGAGTCCTCAAGAAAGTGTTCAGGATTAAACAAAATAAAAGAAATCAATTTGAATTAAATAAAAACAGGACAAAATATGCATCGATCGGAAGCCCAAATATCAGAAGCTCTGCTGACAGAAACATAATGTCGGGCTTCAAAAACAGCCACCCCTAAAAGTTGTCAAAAAGAAGAAATCTAAAACAAAGAATAGGAAATAATTCAATAATAATTTGTAGACATGAAAACATTTTAAAATACTCCAAAATGTAGGCCTCTCCAGACAAACGTGTCTGAAGTTCTTTTTAAATAAGTCTCTTCTGCTCACCAAGCCTGTATTTATTTGATCTAAAGTACAGTAAAAACAGTAAAATTCTGAAATAGTTTTACTATTTAAAATACCTGTTTTCTGTGTGAATCTCTGTTAAAGTGTAATTTATTTCTGTGATGCTCCGCTGTATTTTCAGCATCATTCCTCCAGTCTTCAGTGTCACATCTTCAGAAATTATTCTAATATGATGATTTACTGCTCGAGAAACATTTATTATTATTATGTTGAAAACAGATGAGTAAAAGTTCAGAAGAACAGCATTTTTCTGAAATAGAGATATTTTGTAACATTTTAAATGTCTTTATCAACTGATCAATTAAAAGCATTCTAAAAAAATATATATACTGACTCAAAGCCTTAGAATGGAACAGTGTATAATGTTACAAAAGCTTTTTATTTCAGATAAATACTGATCTTTGGATCTTTCTATTAACCAAAGATGCATGTTCTCAACTGTTTTAAATAGTGATAATAATAAAAATATTTTCACATTTTACAGTTTTTACTGTACTTTGGATGAAACAAATGCAGGATTGGTGAGCAGAAGAGGCTTCTTTAAAAACATTAAATATCTTACTGTTCAAAAACTCACTACTTTTGACTGGTAGTGTAATTAATTTCTCCCAGTCTAGAAAATGTTCATGATACGCTGCCCTGCGTGGAACATATTCGACTAGTTCCTAAAAACAGATTGCATAATAAAACACAGGATATCTTTTCATACGCAGCTTAGCACCAATGCAACAGTAGCTCCACTTATCAGAGACTTCATCTGATTCCTCACACATCGCTTTTATATCTCCAGCAGCCCACTGCTGCCATCCACACCGTTCCCTGTGCTGCTCTTTTCATCTCCACCAACCGCCGGGTCCTGCATGCCACCCGCGGGCCCCTGAGGAGCCACTTTACCGGAATCCGTTGGTTCCTCGGTTCCTCTGGGCTCTGTCTCCTCTTCCGGACCCTTCCCTTGAAGACTGGCTTCCGTGTGGGTTTTCTGATGTTTGCTGAGATGGTCGCTCCTTGTGAAGCGCTTGTTGCACAGGAGACAAGTGAACTTCTTTTCTCGCGTGTGCGTGCGGACGTGGCGCTCCAGCTCATCGGAGCGAGTGAACCGCTTCCCGCAGAAGAGCCAGTTGCAGACGAAGGGTCGTTCGCCCGTGTGCCAACGCAGGTGGGCTTTGAGGTGCGAAGCCTTGCCATAAACCTTCCCACAGCCGGGAATGTGGCAGCTGTGGACGGGTTTCTTGCGCAGGGATGCGGCCGAGGCACCAAGCCTCTCCAACTCTTGGCAATTTGGGCAATCGCAAGAAGACCTTCCAGTGGTAGATCCGCCGGTGTATCCGGGAGATCCCCGAGCCGGTTTGAGCCCCATGGAATTGTCCAGGATTCCAGAAGTTGGGATGGGTTTGGGCTTGTACATGTCCTGAGGGAGCATGTGCTGTGAGGACTGGAGCGAGCTCAAGCCTACGGACGGATATGGCGCAGGATTTAAAGGTGTAAAATCAGGAGCGTAACTAGGCATCTGGGAATTGAGGGATGCTTGAGGAGCGACCGGTTGGAGGCTCTCGGATTGAGGTTGTCCTGTGCTTAGCCAGTTTGAGTTGGTGTGGACATCCCACCAAGAAGATGTTGCGTTCGCAGGAGCAGCCGTGATTCCGGGATGGATGCCCTTGTACCAGGAGCCGTAGGGATGCGTCATGTCCAAATAGGTGTTGACGCTGGTCAGGCAGTCCGCGGTGGCTTTGGTCCCCAGGAGCGAAGGGTCTTGAGAGGCACTAGAGGTTTGGAAACTGGAGAACGGGTTGTATTCGGAGCCGTACGCTCCTGTGGGAGCAGGAGGAGGGCTGCCGGTTGGGGTGAGCAAACCCCCGGCGGAGCTGAAGGAGCCACTGTAAGTGTCCGCGATGCCCTCATTGCCTCGCGCGTTATTCTTAGGGCTCTGGAGTTCAGAGGTCATGATGTAGGCTTTCTTAACTGGTACCGTGCTTCCCGTTTTACCAGGTGTGGCGGAATCTCGGACTGGACTGGTGTTTCCAAACTTGTTGCAGGTTGCGGTTAGCATAGCCAAGGGACTGGATCCATAACGTGTTTCCTCCTGAAAAATCAATAAGAGATCAGAACGCAATCTATGTTGCTTCAAGTACAGCCAAGCCAAAAATTATTTAGACAACAGTGGGTGCAGGACACTACAGTTCATTAATGTAAGTGAGGATAGCAAAATAAAGTGAGTTATAATATCTTCTGAATAAATTATGGTTTGACTGTAGCCATCATAATGTTTTCTTGCATAAAAGAGGTTGTGCAAAGACCCTTCCTGCGCTATAAGTCTAGACAAAAATATGTGCCAGCGTTGACAACACAATAATTAATGTCACCACACATGGAGTTCCTGTTTGACATGTTTGCATCTCTATAGAGACCATCTGTCTGTGAAAAGCAGGCAACAATATGATATTGTTTGTAAGAACAAACATTGTTTGGTTTCGAATACTCTAATTGTGCTGTCAGTCTAAGTGTCAACTGAGCATTGGAACAAATGCACAAGAATAAAAAATTTAGAAATCAAAGATAGTCAATTATTTTCCATGTACTCACACTCACATTGACCCAAGCACAAAGTATTTATCATGCTTTATGCCAGTGCATGAACACATCCACAGAAAAACACGTGGTAACCATGTTTACAGTCAACAATGAGAAATTCAAGATTGAAGGACAAAAAGTTCTCAGTTTAGATGTTAAATTAAAAAGCAGATTGGCATTTTAGGATTCCTATAACCCTAACTTAAGATGCTGAGTCCAATCATCACTTTACAGTCACAGACTATGGTTGGACTTTACTCCATTTGGAATAGCAGTGGTCTACCCTATTTTCCGTTGGGAAGTGATGATAAATGAATGAGTAAGGCGCAGTGTTTGTCATGATATTTCCTGCTGAGTGTGTGCGGTTCATCTTGGCACAGGTTTTGCCCCCGTTTCCAGGTTAATTGCTCTCTTTTACCGCGTGGAGCTTAAATTTGATGCCTACATCCAAAACCATTGGCGCAAAATTTTTATGTCTTCTAGTTTGGACTCTTAGTTTTATTTATTTATTTACTTTTTTTACATTTCAGTGTCTAGGCTGATCTGGTCATACGTTTGAAAGCGTTTTGGTTGTGTTGCAATAACCCAAAACCCTTAACAATAAGGATTCCTTAGTGGTTTTTAGGTTTAGTGAAGAACTTTTTTTTTGCTCTACAATGTTATTCACATCAATGTATTGGTGTCTAGATTCTTACACACAATTAAGGTTTCTAAAGAACTACAAAATAAAAAGTTTTTGAAGATCTTTAAAAGGCTCTTCAATTAATGAAAAAACCCTAGCTTCAACTGTGAATTTAAGTGCATGCTTTCCTGACAACATTGAATTGCAGTGTTTTTCTTCGTTTTTAATCACATAGTTCATGCAATTACTTCTAAAATTAGTTAGGCCTATTTTCATTCTACTTTAAATTTCATACACAAGCAATCTAATAACTTTTACTGAGTGACAAGAATCAGAAGAAATCCTGTGTAAACCAATAACGCACAAATTCAAACCACCTTGATACTGAAAGCTAAAAACATAGGCATCTCTGAGATCAGACTGTGTTCTCCATACCTCCAGAATCGACGCGGCCATCCCGGAGGAAGCAGTCCCGTGAAGATCAGTCCAAAGGCAGCAGGAGAAGCTCTCGGTCCAGAGTCTGATTGAAATAAACTCCGCCGGAGCACTGCGACTCTTCTTTGAGGAGAACCGGATACCGGGAGACCCGCCTCCTACTGACCGGAGACCGGAGAGAGAGCGAGAGAGAGAGAGAGAGAGAGAGAGAGAGAGAGAGAGAGAGAGAGAGAGAGAGAGAGAGAGAGAGAGCGCCAAATGGATATCTTAAATCAGATTACGAATTATGGGGGGGTTAGACCCTCCCAATTAAAGTTTGACCCACAAAAATAAGTAAAATCAAGAGGCTGGTGGTCACAAAGGGACGCTGTGTTTTAATAAATAAGTGTAGCTTATATAGGCCTACTTTTCAACAGCGTTTTCAAACAACCGCAAAATATATTCGCTCGCGAACAAAAATCGCTTTATCGCTAGGTAAGTTGTAACCATAGAAACAGCTGCGCGATCGCGAACTAGCTACTAATCACATTATTATAGGCTATTTTACACCTCGAATATGCCATAAAAATCACGTTTTGATTAAAATGTAGAGCATTTACTATATTGACGATTTTAGCACTCAATGGCGCTATAAAAACAAAAGCTTTTACAAAATGCACAAATGCTCGTTTTCTCACTAAAATAATTCTTTGGTTGCATAAAATGCATTTATTACACATCGGCCAAAACTACACATCTATCTATCTATCTATCTATCTATCTATCTATCTATATCTATCTATCTATCTATCTATCTATCTATCTATCTATCTATCTATCTATCTATCTATATCTATCTATCTATCTATCTATATCTATCTATCTATCTATCTATCTCTATCTATCTATCTATCTATCTATCTATCTATCTATCTATCTATCTATCTATCTATCTATCTATCGCAAAAAAACAACCTCATGTCAATATGCAATTTTCACTTCATATTTAAATGCTGTAGCTATTATCGTGTGAATCCAAAGCCAGTGCATTCATTTGGTTCCTTATTGTGACATTGTAGAAAAAACAGGCTTGATTGGTGCTTATGATCAAATATTTAATGATTTTCTTATGTGAATATATGGAAGGAAGTGCGAGGATGTGTCCATTTAAAACTTTTAAGAAAAACCAATTGCTTAAATCAGTAAACTAGTTGATTCCCATCTTATATTGGACATGCAAATAAAGATTTTCCCCAAAAGCAGTTTTGAGAACTAAATGTTTTCACACATTAGATAAAACAATTTTGAAAAGTGATGCAAAAATGCCATTCCTGATCATATTTTATCACAAGAGTGGAAGAATACGTGAATGTCAATCAAATCAAGTGAATCATACAGAGTCCTGTTATTAAAGTGGTGTTGGTGGTTTCAGAGACTGAAATGAAGAGTCTATAGATGCAGAGCAGAAAGTATAAATACTGTTATCCTGCCAATTTAAAGGCTAAAAGAAAATCTCAGCTAATCGGACTAAGAGAAACAACACAATCTGATTTTATGCAGTTTCTTATGAGAAATAACAGCAAAATGATTGTAAACTAAATCAATAGGAAAAAGCATGCACATCACTGGGAAAACTTCCCAAAAGGATGCTCGACAAAAAAAAAGTATCATGAAAATAGAAAAAAGTTTTTTATGTGATAGTCTATTCTGTTATTAAATTTTTTGTATCTTTTTGAGTCCGGGTGTGCCAAAAATATTTCTATATTCATAATCAACCCTTAAAAACAAATGCAAAATGATGTCTTCTGTGTTACGAAACTTCAAAACTAAATTTTTTACTCAAGTGCATGAAAGAAATGCCTTTAACAGCCTTGCCTATAAACTTAATTAGCAATTTGTTTATTTTCTTGATTTTGACTACATTTTCACTCTTTCCTAGTTTTTTCATATTTCAGTTCAGTGTTCATTCACCGCACAGAAGTTGTCAGCTGTTAAGAGCCTCGTTCTGTCTTACAGACATCCATCAAGTGAATAAACAGTTGGAACGGCCTTCTGACAGCCCATCTTGGTTTTGAGTGTCCTTGTGGGTGTTGCTTTTTTTTCCAAAATGAGGGGAGAGAAGATTAAAATTGTTTTCAAAAATAAACATGTAATTTCATTCTTTATTTTCTCCCTCAATTACAAGGCATGGTCAGAGCAAGCTTGTAGTTTGTGAGAGTTTGGCCCTTAAGAGTAACACACAGACTATATTTAGCAGTCTGCTCTTCAACTGACCCTGCGTCTCTACCTTGCAGAGCACAAAATGAAACACACACATACACAATCATGCAACACATTAATTTCTGCAATCATAGTATTGAACTGCACTGGCTAATTAGATTGGTGCCACAGGGGGCACTGTTATTTCTAACGACATGAATCAAATTGCTGTCAGAATCATTGCAGTAAAGACCACACAGTGATTTATTGGCAGATTTTAATGTTAGATTAGGTCATATTTGGAGCTCCTAGCAGCCGTAATCCAGAATCCTACTTTGGTGGGAGTAAATAAGGCAGTAAACTCTCATATGCTGGTACAGGAAAACCATTTAAAGACCCTATGAAATCAGTTTTGTGGCTTTTATACAAGACAGCTAACTAAACAATAACATAATAAACATTTAGCAGGTATACACATTCAAAATGCACAGTTTCTTCCAGTAAATCATTTAAAAACACAGACGAACTTGATGAAATACTTCAACATAGCAAAGAAAAATATACTCACCATGCGATTTTGGAGTCATTTTATCAAAATACCACACATTATAGTTGGAGGAGGTCTAGTGAGTGTTGAAAGGTGAAGAATCATTTTCCAAATATTAACACACATGCAATTGCAAATTGCTGAGATGGCCTAATACATTTTTGCTCATGCATTTATCTCAAGTCTCATCTGCTCATCTGATCTCTTGACTTTCCTTCTCAAATGAATGGAAACATATGCAAAGACATGAGTTACTAAAACTGTGATGCAACTGAAGAATAGAATGATTCATCAAAGAAGAAATGTTGAATTGTAATGCATCTGCATGGCTGGTCAAATTATTATTATTTTTTGCTTGATTTGTTTTTTATCATACTGCATTATAAATAAAGATAGAATGAAAAGCTACAAGGAGAATGACAATATCACAAACTTTGATTTGAAGCGAAAAGTGTATGAAAATTGGATAAAAAGGCAAAGGTGCAAGACTTTATTCCTAGTGGAACTACAAGCCCCTTAAGCATTGCAGACATAATCAGATTAAAAATAATGGAGAAATATTTATTCAAATTTGTTTATTGTATCTCTTTAAATAATATAAAGTATAAGCACACATGCACACAAATATTTAACTATTTAGACTTACCCATTTATGATGGGCGGAGCTTTGCTCACTGCGACTCTGTGATTGGTGGAATCTTCTCTACAGCATCATGGGTAATGCAGTTTTTTACTCACTTATTTTAAAAATAAATTAAAGTGAACAGATGGGTAAAAAAATTGTTTCAATGGGTGTGCCTTTACAAAATTTACTGAACACGCAAAGATATAAACTGAGGAGCGCAGTGCCACATGTGGAGGCTTCAGCATAGTTTGAAGGAACTGCCTTCCCAATGATTCGCATGTGGTTTCCCCATTTGGCCTAATAGCTTTCCTATTTCCCTTTGAGGATCAGAAATCCCACACCCTGAACAGGCTGAAATTAAAAGGAGAAGTGCAGCAGTGGCATATAAAGAGTAGTTTTTATTGGGATATCCTTTATCACTCTGAGGAGCTGTAAATGCTTGATCCCCACTAACAGCTTCTTTCAAAGTGGAGCGAAAGCAAACTATAATTAGAGATTTAGAGGGAAACTGAAGGAAAACATTTAGCATTTTTTTATCTTTTCTATTTTTGCATTTTACATTGAAATGTCTTCCTCTGGCCGAGGTAGCGGCTTGTTTAAAGCACTGTTGATTATTGAGTTAATGAAGGGCGTGTGTGAGCTATAAAGTGGTTTTTCCTAATAATTGACATCAGTATACATTGATGTAAATCAGTGGTTCTCTGCCAGTTTAGATTCAAGATCCATATTTTACTTTGGGCATCACATAGTTGGTTGGTTAGTTGGCGTTTTAACACCATGCCAGCTTTCATAACAAGTAATAAATTGAAATAATATAAAAGAGCATCAGTACAGTTTGCTTTAGATAAAAAACTCTAAATCTAAAAAAAAATTAATTCAGAGGTGATTGTTAAAAACTATTTCAAGTGTGGACACCAATTGACGAGCAAACACAGTTGTTTTATGGCCTTAAATTTATTATATTTTTGCATTTAATATTTTTTTTCTTTTCACCTCTTGACCATGATTCAATAGTTAAATGGCTTTAAATTTATTAGTATTTTTTTGCATTTAATATTTTGTTTGTTTTTACCTGTTAACCCATGATCCAATAGTAAAATGGCCCTAAATTTATTACCCTTATTTCTTTTTACCTATTGACCGTGAACAAACTGTAAAATGGTCTTAAATTTATTAATAATTTTTTAATTCAACATTTTCCATTTTTACCTGTTGACCCTGTTCAAATAGTAAAAAGGCTTTATATTACTATTTTTATTTTTTTGGATTTTTTTTTATTGTTTCTGTTCACCAGTTGACCATGGTCCAATATATTTAAACTATTTTTTGCATTTAACATTTTTTCTTCTTACCTGTTGATGGTGATCCAATCATAGCAAACTTGTCATCAAATTTTGGCTCATAAAGCAGCATTTAAGGATCCCTTACGAACGTTTCAACGTATGTACCATTCACCAAGCAGTAATTCACAAATTCCAAGGATTTGAATGCTTTCCAAATGAGTACCCTTATAAATCAAATTTACGTTCCTTTTTTCATCCATTAAGGGTCATTGCAACCCAAGACGGCACCATTAGCTGAAAGAAATATCAGCATTTTTGACCAGTTTATAGATATTAAATATACAAACTATAAGGGTCTTTTAGCATAACTCACTTTGGACCAGTTTTACAGTTTGGGGTTTTTAAGGGCTATATGCTTCCATCATTAGTCTCCATATCAGAGTACCGAGGATTTCACTGTGGTTAGATGGGAATCAATGGAATAATTCTCTCTGAATTCCTCCCGGAGCCCGGACCCTCAGCGAATTAAACTTCTTAATAACGCTGCCGCGCAAGGAAAAAGTGAAATGATTAGACGTGTGTCAGTGGCTTTGGAGATGGAAATGTGGTAAGAGGGAGATACAGGGTCAGGGACAAACTCGCCTCACAGCGAGATGGCTTTTTCCAGACCGTGTGGTCACAAAAACAGGAATCTCTATGGAAAAAAATGAGTGAGAAAAACCGTCAGATGGGACTTAAAGCTTAAGATCATCTACGATAGACTTTTCTGCCATAAAAAAACAGCTTTGGTTGTGCTTTACGCAGGTCATTAACTGAAGACAGTCAAATAGTCATGAATTGGATGTCGAACTGTGTGGGGCCTGAAGGAGCCAGCATGATCATAACAGAGAGGCCAATTTTATGAATTACTGGTTACTCAGCACTCCAGACTATACTAAACATGGCACCGAGTTACCACTAGTGCTGCGTCCGCCCCCGTGAGCTCCACCACAAGTGTCCTCCACAAATCATCAGTTTAACAGAGTTTAACATCACTCATGAAGCGCTCTCAAAACACAGGAGCAATGGAGACGCTTTAAAACCAGAATCCAGAAAGTATACATCGCATGGAAGGAGAGCGGAAGGGAGATAAGGACGAGAATACATGTTATGTTTCACCTCAAAATCAAAAATAATATTAGACTAAATGTTTTGCATGAAGAAAAGAACATGCATTATGACTTTTCATTACAATTAAGCACAGATTACCCCCAAGATTATTCAAATTAAGCACATTTCACCCCAAAATGTTCATAACCAAATTAAAATTTAAATGCAATTTCAAGTTAATTGTAACAAAAAGTCATACAGTTATTTGAAGTAATTAGAATTAAATGACCTGGATGCACTGAAGAAATTGGAATTTGGAAGGAAATTGTTAAAAGTGCTTAACCCATCATGTTAAGAAATGGAAAATAAAATATTTAATGAAATTCAGTCATATAGAAATAGTGTGAGCAAGCAGTCCAGGTAAAAGTAAGCACATTATACCCTAAATTCATTACACTTTTTAAGCACATTTTACCCCTAACATGTATGGATGCATCTTCCTGCCATGGAATAAAAGAATTAAAAAGGTAACTGTGACTTTTTATTTCAATATTCTGACTTTGTTCCATGCAATTCTGAGAAAGAAAAAAACATACTTGAAATACATTTTCAATTCTGAGAAGAAAAGCATGAGATATAAGAGAAATATACTCACAATTGCAATAAAAAAAGTCAGAATGTTGAGACATGAAGTTAAAATGACATTTTTATAGGCAGAAAAAAAAACTGAGATACAAACTCAGAAACAAATTCAGAATTATTTCATTAAAATTTGCTTCATGAATACATTTTTTATTCCATTTTATAGTATTTACTGAATCAAAATAATGAGAATTAAAATGTCTGGATGCATTTCATCAATGAGAATTTGGAAGGAAATCATTAAATGTGTTTAACTTTCATGAAAGAAATATCATGAAAATATCACTAGCCCCTCATTTTATGGAAAATAAAATTTCTGCATGTTTTCATGAGTTTCAGCCATATAGAAAAAGCGTGAGCGAGCGGCCCGTGTTTAAATAAGCACATTTTACCTAAAGAGAGCCCTTTCTTTAAACACCAAAACAAAACACGGCAGGTCAGAAACCCACAGGAGACGCTCAAGGAGAGCTCGGACCACCCAAAGCTGCACCCACACCCTGCAGACGACGGTGGTGAAATAACAAAACACTGAACTCTGGGTCTGAAGCTCTTTCCACCTCCTCACCGTATGGCCTCTCCATCTCACTCATGGGCTATAAATGTCAAGACCACCATCAGAAACTGACACTGGATGTTAAGGTCAAGGACAGTTTGGGTTTGTCGTCCCAGACTCTAGCGGAGGAAGTGATTGTGAACAGACTTTCCTAGATGTGCATGTGAACATGCATGCATGCGGATGCTCAGAGCGAGTGAATGCCATGCAGTCTGGGCTCCAAAATAAAGCCGAATGCTTTGACTTCCACCGGCTGGGGCGAGCGGTCTCAGAGCCGCTCTAAATCCGGAGGCCTGGCTTGAAGGAACACGCCGTCCCCCCACAGAGAGCGAGCGCGGTGGGTGTGGCCCCTGAGGACATGGTTTTTGAGGGGGCCCCTCCCGAACACTGAGCTGCATGCCAGCGCCCAAGGGCTCCAGTCTGCCTGACCAAAACCACCACGAGCTACCCACGCCACGTTACACGGGCCAGCTGGTGAACGACGCCCCCTACTGGAGCTGCAGGACGGACAGATGCACCTCTTCACATCCCTTCACCCGCAAAGTGCAAAACAGACACATGCAGGCTGAATTTTCACTGTGCTGTCTGATTCTCAAATGTTTTATGCATATTTCCAACCAAAATAATCTTAACTACAAAGCCACATGTTAATAAAAATAAAGTGATACAGAATCAACATTGACAATTACAGGTAAAATGTGTGGATACATTACAGCAGTTGTCTGTGTTGTAAACAAACACCATGCAGTGAGCCTCAAGTAAACACTTGCCGACTTTACAGTCGAATTAAGTATATTTGACCTCGAAATCATCTACATTTTTTTTCAATTAAGAAAAATTTACTAAATTACTAAAATTTTTATTGCACATTTTACTTCAATTTTCATAACCACAATGCAAAAACATGTATTTTTGTTTATGTAATATGATTATTTATATTGTGAAGCATTTACAAAAAAGTTGCATTTACATTTCAACTGAAATAAAGAGTGATACAGTACTTCGAATTAACACTGAGAATAACGAGAAGGGCTAGATGCATTACAGAAATGAGTTTGAAAGGAAAAATATGATGAAAAAACCCTCATTTTATGAAAAATAAAATTTCATGTTTATTTTCTGCACGTTTTCATTAGATTCAGCCATATAGAAGGAGCGTGAGCCGTTCATGTAAAAACATGCACATTTTACCCCAATATCATTAAAAACGTTTGTAGGGAAAACACTTTTTCCATGGAAAAGAGAAAGAAAAATGTATTATTTGCTCTACATGTAGAAAGAGCATGAGTGAACGTCCGTGTAAAACTATCATTACCACAAAGGCACATTATCATTACTGCACTATAAAAGAAATGCTGTATTATTTTATTAAATTGTAAAGCATTTACAGGCAGTTCCACATAAAAGTGATCCAGTGATTTTAAGAATAACGAGAATTACGTGTACAATGTCTGGATGCATTTGGAAGGAAATTGTTCAATCTACCACCAGCCGTCTGCATCCCAACACAACACAACTTCTAGATCTGAACAGACTTGGTGTCATACATTTGGACTTTGTAAATGGTAGCAGAGAAACACTATGACCGAGGATCACACACACTACCAGACTTTTAAGTTGTTACAATATAACAAAGAAATGTGTTGTATTGCGACAGCAGAAGATGCATAAAACATGAAAACAATATGTGTTCTAAAATCGGCCCAGAATAGCAAACCTGTCTAATATCCTCAAACTGGACGGAATCATAGTATGAAGTGAAGAGATCAGAGTTTGTGACCATTATAAACCACACTTTGCAAAAGTAGGTGCTATAGAAAAAGCATTCTGGGTTCCCCAAACAACCTTTTTGTGCAAAGAAACAATTTTCTTATTGATAACAACATTTCAATAATTAGAAGAACCGTTTTTCACTATTAAGAACCTTTTGTGCACATATTTTTTAAAAATGTATAGTCTTTCTTTTCCAGCAAAACATACCAAAATACTGATGACGTGATCTTGCATACAAGGCTTTAACACAGTACACGACTCTTGTCTAAATCTAAAATTTAACCAGAGATTGGTTATCATGTGCTTTATTGCATGTAGTTACTGTAGATGTTTAAACTCGATCAGACTGTGTTTCACCAATAGCTTTTTTTTTTAACTCCCAAGGCCACAAGGCCTTCAAAATGGTTTTGTCATGAACTTTCTGTATTTTCTTTAAGAAAAAAGGTGGACTACACACAGTATTTTACACACAAGCAGGGGAACCCTTGCTGTATTTTTCTAGTCTCCTCTAACGTCTGCCTGGAGTTTAACGTCTCTGGCGATACCACGCTAACCACTCAAGCCAAACTCAGGGCTGGATTTCTGCTATAGGGTTTCCATCAGGGGATCTCAGCATTGCTTTAGCCTTCAGAAGAACTACACAACAAACACTCACTTACTGGCTTACAAGCACAAAGCATAAGACAGACAACCACACTTCTGACTTAAAATCTGGGAGCATTTCTTGTCCAGCAGTCAATACATCATTATTTACAAAATTAAAATATACCATGACAGTTCAGGTTTATTACAATCAGCTACGGTATATCATACTCCACCATACTACTTTAAACTGTGTTGTGCTCCTAAGATAAAACGTTAAAGGCTCAGAACAAAGTTCAGTTTCTATACAACAGATAAACAAGCAATGACTAATTCAGAAACGTGAGACATACAAAAATCAACAAAGAAAATTTTTCTGATAAACTTCATAGCTCTTATAAGCCATAAACAGAAAAGGTTTAGCACAGTTCAGCAACTTTTTTAATGTTTATGAACATTAAAATATAGCTATGAAATATTATCAAAAATTAGTTACATTCATAACCCCTTTAACTAATATTCTTAAATTATAGCCTATAAATGTTTGTAATTGTTATTAAAATTAGGCTACTAAATGAGACTGCTTCACATTCATAACTGGGGTCTTCAATTTACAACTGATGGGCTTTGCTCATGAATATTAAATATGGTACGTGGAATTCGTCCAGGCTTGTGGTATTATGAAATATTTCATAAATGTTGTTATTCATAAATTTGATGTTGTACCACGCATGCAAGACTCAATTAATTGTCACACATTTTATATAGTTTCGCCAAAAACGGTCCATGGCGCAAGACGCTAAATACAGCGCTGAACGTGGAAGAATTGCGCGCGCTTTTAAACTCGGGTGGAAATGAACGATCGCAAAGAATCGCGATGTACAATGCAATCTGCGTACACAGTTTATTGTGATGCATTTGTGAGTTTTCATGTTTGTATGTGCCTTACTTGAGGACGATAATAATACGGTGTTGTTTATACTCTTGCGCTGGATCATTTAAGTCAAATGTTCAATGACAAACTAGCGTGAGCTACCATTGAAGTCACAAGCGCGAGCAGAGCCCTCTGTTGAAGAAAACAAACACCTGCGGGGCGGGCTGTCTGAAATTACCGTAAAAACTGGGATATTTGCGGGAACGGCCATCAAAAACCTTCGCCCTAGTCACATTAGCCGCCATATTGAATTTAATGCGGGTGAAAACAATGGCACTGTATAAAAGTTCTAGATCAAAACTATAAAAATTGCTTTATATTGTTTGATGATTTTTTTGGCTACATAATTTTTTGGAATGACTTCATGAGCTGAGCAATCCCCTTCTGAAAATAAACAATGTATTATTTATAAAAGTGAACTGTGATTTATTATTATTATTATTATTATTTATTTTTTGCATATTGATTACATTTGTATAACCACAGGTTAAACTTGACTTGACTTGTAGAATCTAGGTTTTTTGTTTAGTTTTTGTCTTATTTGTAGTAAAACCATGGTTAATATTAGTTGTAATCAAACCACACCTTAGTCTACTACAGTACCTTGACATACCAATGCCATCCAATTACCCGAAACACACGAGTAAATGCATAGTATGGTGCTAAAAACACAGAAATGCCCTTAGTTGACTGTACTATTAAATATACTGAAATACTATAAGTGGCATTCTTTCTAATTTTTCTTTAGATGTATTTAAATAAATTAATCATGGAAGCAACATTTGCATGAACTGGATTCTAAAAAAGAAAGAAATCCAGCCCGGTTTATTAAAGTCACACACATTATATTTACTCATCCATGTAAACACCTTCGTTTCCCTCTCTTAGAGAGCCGTTCACTCACAGCAGGCCGAAACAGTATTCTTCCAGTGACCTGTAATTATTTGATAGATTTTTAGAGCTAACTGCCATTTAGTAAGTTTGTAAGTGCTTCCTAAACAATCAGACATAATATGGGACTAATTTAAAGAGTAAGGCAGGCAGTTTTGGCAGCAGTGGAGGGGCTGGTTTGAATCAGCGGAGGCCTCTCGCTCCAGCTCTGGTTTTAAACTGTTCTGCGTGTTTGTGGAAGTGCGGCTGGCGGTCGACTGCGAGGCAGCGCTGTTTAATTGGGCTTTGTTGTGGAAAGAAATGGGGGAGCACGGTTCACTGTGGTCACATCTGTACAACGGTGGCGACCGGAGAATCACACATGTATGTATGCACGCAAAAACACGCACGACACAGGACGTCTAGTCATAAATTGTCACTAAGCTACGCAGTCAGGTGAATTTATTTCATATTTATTGAATACACACAGAGTGACTCAGTGTTATAACGGGATGATGCGTTTGCTTTGTGTGAACGGATTTAGAAGCATATAATTATCACATTTACAAAATAGAGCTTCTGAGTAATAATAACATGTGACTGTTTGGCCTGCAACTCTCTCATGTCTTGTGATGACTTGCTGTACTCTATCTGAAACAAGCATTTTATTATATTATTGTAAAATCATTATGCAGGGATTTTTTGGAGCTCATTGTAATTGAGCTTACATGGACCTTTTGATACTATACATCTTTATTGTTACTGTTGACTTTGGTTTGCTTTGGGTTTAAAAAAGACCCACTGAAACCTTTGGATGAAAATAAAACTTGAGCATAATTTAAACTTAGTTTGATCTTAGAATTGGTCTAATATTGGATGAAGTTTGCATCGTTGATTCTGTTATTTATTTTGTAAAATACTGTGAAGCTGCTTTGAAAGAATCTGTATTAAAGCACTATAAATGTGACTTGACTTTACTATAGACCTCTGTGATCCTAGCAAAGTCACATAAAAAACTGGTGGGAAACAATCAATACATACATACATAAATAAATAAATACAATTTTTAATTTTGTTATTTTTTGCTTAAAACAAGAAAAACAATATCTGCCAAGTAAGAACCCCCATTAAAAAATAAAAAAAACAATTAATTTCAATAATTTTTATTAAAAAACTAAACAAGTCATTATGCTTCTCAAGTAATTGTATCTTGATAAAATTTTTTTTGATTTTTAATGGAAAATAAGACAAAGCACAAGATAAATACTATTCAAATCATTTTTGTGGTGTATCAATAATATCATGAACTATTCAAATTACTTTACTAAGAAAACATCTGCCAAAAACTAAACATAAATGATATAATAACTGTACTTATCAAGAAATGGACCATAAAAAGTGTGAACAGAACAAGCAAGAGACCATAATGTCCTGAATTTCATCATCATGCATTAGAGAGAGAGAGATCCGCCCCCCTTCCCTATATATCGCTCCTACTTTTCATCCCACATCTTTTCCCTCCATTCTCCACTTCATCTCTCTCCGTCTCATCTGGCGCTGATTGAACCCCATCAAAGGCTGCGGTGAGAGTAGACGGCCTGCTGCAGCTCCAGCCTCTCGCATCCTAATGAGAGACACACACACACACACACACACACACACACACACACACACACACACACAAGCATGCATGCAATTCCAGAAAAGACATGCATCACACTCATGCAGCACACAAGCACATACTCACAGCTTCTTGATGCATATCTTTTATAAAATCCACTACAAGAAAAATCTTTCTCATAATCACTTTTGTCTTGTTTTATAGTAAATTATCATTAAACAAGATGCATTTACATTTGAATCAATAATTCCAATATATTAAAACTTCTTGTTCTTTTAAATGTATTTTTCTCACAAATATGCAATGCACATGCAATACTGAGATGTTCTCTCAAAACAAATTTTCATATTTTATAAAATTGTGCTTCTCAAGTAGTCTTTTCTTCATCTATCCACTCTCATCAGTGGTTTCTCTCTCTCTTCTTGCCATGTCTCGTCACACTCCCGCAAAACCACAGCTCTCTTCAGAGTCTTTTCCAAACCAGCCTGGCGTCTGTCTCCCCTTACTAACACCCCTTTTTGTGTGTGTGTTCTTACATATCACAAAAATCAAAAACCAAAAAGCATTTAGACACTAATTTCATACACAAAAAAAGTTTTCAAGTCTTTACATGAGATACAAAGTATCAAAGCAAAAAGAAACTCAAACACAAGCAAAACATTCAATGGAAGTGTGTTGGGTTTGAAATGGTAGGCCTAGATGTAGTGTTGAAGATGAAGACAGTCAGTATTGTGTTAGTTTATGTGATTCTTTAAGCCTTTATTACTTCAAAACCACCTGATTCAAACACATTGAGTTGAACAGCGACATTAGTGAAGAGAAAAGCATTTGAGACACGCAGATACAGATCCAATCAATCAGATTTTTATTTGTGACTTCGGTTTTCCAAATACATTCTGCAGCTCCTGTATCGACTGTTGTGAAAAATATGTAATGAGCTGCACAGTAAACATAATTTATGAAATATATTACATTAACAGACACATCTGTATACATGCAAACAAACAAATACAGAACATTCAGGTTCTTGCATTACAATTATATACTCATAGACACAACAGAATACAACCGAATACAAATAATTCATCAACATCTAAAAATATGTCCTATACACAGTTACTAAATAGGATTTACATTGTATGCTATCACAGCACCTCTAGGTGGTCAAACATTTACATTGCAATGGTCACAGTCTAGTGGGGCTGTTGTGGTAAAACTGATTTGAAGATGGAGGATACAAAATTTAAATTTGTTTTAATAAATGAAATGCAAAAATGTTTTTCTTGAAACTTGCGAACTTGAAATTTCACAAAATGCTGAAATTAAAACCGATAAATACAATCTAATTTCCAAGACTAAAACAGACTCAAAAATGAAAGATATTTCATATTTAATTAAAAGTTAATGTAGACTAAATTGCCATTCAAGAGTAATTATTTTATGATTATATTAATGTATAAAACCAGTCTGATGATGCAATATTCCCTGGTGTCAATAAAAATAAATAAATATATATATATAAAAATATATAAGTGCACATTTAACACAGCTACAAAAATAAAACTGCATTGAAGCCCATCATCTTCTAGCAGTTTTCTTCATTCCCAGACTTCTGTTGGGGTTTTGAACCTGGATGTGCCGGGCCGGATTCACTACACATCCTTTCTCCTTATAATGATCCAGAAGTCTTCTCCACAACACACTGCACCGCAGCAAGTTCTCATTACCTGACAAAATAGCAGAATTACAGCACTGCAAACCAAGCATCACATATAAAACGGTTGATAATGATAAAATGCATAAAAAGGAGGTTTATTGTTATTTTAATATTAATAAACCTGTTAATTTACAGTTATTTTGTAAAAAACTGATTAACTGTTAAAAAATTGTTAATTAACATAAACTGTACACTACACACACAAAAAAGGTGAAGATAAATGATATCCATATCATTAAAAAATGTTTATACCCTTATAAAACTGAATAATATTCATGCTTAAGAGATCAAAATTATTTTGCATAATAAAAATATATATGTATATTATTATATTAAAAACTGTATATTATTTGTTATTAAAGAAAATGTCACAGATGATAACTAACCAATGATGCACAGGCCTTCTTGTGCTCTGGTAATGCCCACGTTCACTTGGTTTGGGTCCATGATGAATCCAAGTTGTTTCATAAACCAGGACTTGGTTGGTCGTTTTTGTATTTCAGATTCGGGACAAGAGCGCACAGTTGACATGATGACATATTTCCATTCACTTCCTGTGGCCAACAAATTAGAAAAGATCATAAATAATAAGTTGTATTGACGTCAACAGCCTACAGTCGAAACAATCAACTAAGTACGAATCCCTTGAATGTCTTTAGTTGTGTCTTATAAAAACATAAAACCATGGAATTCCTTTATAGGTTTATAGATTCATTTTTCTAATTTCTAAAAGAGAGCAAAATAATGGTTAGTTTTAATGTACTGCCATGGGTTCTGACAGGTTAATGCTTGGGTTAACTCTGCCTTTAGCAGACTCATTGATGTGAAAGGGCATTTGTGACAATGTTTTTACCTTGACTCCTCATGATGGTGTTGACTGTGATATCACGTATACCCTTAACAAACAGGAACTCATTAATACTTGCCACTTGAGCATTATATGGCGTTAGAATGGCAATGTCCTTTGTGTTTATCCCAGCCTCAGTCAAAAGAATGGCGATCCGCACCTGTTGAACGTTTATTATAATTATCACATATGATACTACTACTACTACTACTACTACTAATAATAATAATATACAAATACATTTTTGTGACGGCGCGGTCACGTGATACCTCTTTTTGTTTTTTATTTTTATTTATAATGCATTCAAACATTGATTTAATATACATTTCGTTGATTAAACGGTACTTCATATTATATAAATATCTCCAATAATTTCCATTCGTGACAAAAACGTATTAAAAATTTGAATGTTACGAGCGAGAGCGCGCGGCTGGGAGGAGTCTTCGGCGTTACGTCTCCTAGGAAACTTTTAACCGCCAACATTTGCCGCCCAGCGCCATTGACCAATGAGAAGCTGGGAGAAGAACGTTAATCTAATATTATGCGCATCAGATGGGGTTATTTGGTAAGTTTATTAATATCAATGTTTTGTGAAAATAACAGAATTTACTCTGTATTTGTTCCAAATATTTTTGTATTTGTTCCATTATTTGGCGTATATGTTAAAGATGAATAACCCGTGGTGTCAGGTTACAATGACTGTAGACCGTTTTGTAGTCATTGAGCGTTCTGAATCGCAAGATGGCGCCAATTAGCTTTTCTTGGTCGTTTTGTGATGAAAATTTAGAAACCGTGGAGTGAGAGACAATAGTAATAGCAGGAGCATGTGAAATATCCACATAAGTGATCATCAGGAGCGCTTCTATGGTCCATATTTGGGGCTTAGCAGAACTCTATGGATGTACATGGAAAACAGAGGCATCCTTCAATTAAATATCAGAATAATATGCTATGTGTGCAGGAGTTTTGTGTGCAACATAATAAGTTATACATTTTAATTTTCACTATAGCCCAAAATCCACTTTAATTAATCTACTAAAGTGCTCTTACCACTTCTTCTGCCTCTTCCACATTTGCCTTTGAGTTTTCATTCCCCCGTTCAGTCGATACCACCAGACCTTTCTCCTCTCCTTCAACATGACCAAAGACAATGCACGTTTGCCTTGATTTACTAAGGAACAGACTTGGTTTGGGTGATATTCCAGTTTTTAACTTTCCTTTATAGAACTCCTCAGATGGAAATGCACAAATGTCTTCTTGCTGTAAGAGACAAGATATTTAACTGATACATTTGAATTGTAATTAATGTGAATTTTAAAAATATAGTTAATATAGTTATAATAAATACTACTGCTGATTATACGTTTACATAAAAAACACAGCAGTGATCTAAAGAACAGTAACTGGCATAAATGTTTAGAAACAAATACAGTAAAGCTAGAATGTGATATTTATTACCATTCTGTACTGAGTGTCAAGCAAGAGTGCTTTCTCCGTGTAACGTTCAAAAAGAGATTTGCTCATTCCCAATCGCTCCACCACATCACAGTGGACTACAGGTTGCAGCTGCTTATGATCTCCCAGAAGAACAATCTACAACATCAAATTAGTAGGATAAGAAACTACAAGTAGATTCAGAATTAATGCAAGTTGTGGTTAATGCAATTATAATTTAAATAGAACACTTTTTGTTTTACCTATAATGATGTGAATGGTAAACTAAAGCCTCCAGTAACCTTAATTATGTGTTAAACAACCAATCCATGCTGCTACTGTGCAGGTTTAAGTATTTGTCTAAAACAAAAATTGTTTTGGAATCGTACAGTACCTGCTCAGGCTTATGAGCCACTAGTGGAATAAAGGCTTCAGGTTCAGTTGCCATGGCACATTCATCAATGATGATCTGTTTGAAGTCGAGGGCATCAGCTAAGGCAGGGTGTGAGGCTGCTGTGCAAGTGCACAAGATGACATCATGCCGCAGTAATTCATGTTTTCGAGCCTTTTTGAGGGTTTCACTGAAGCTTTAAAACAACAGTTTTTTTTTTGCAACTTTTGTGACCTTTAAATTAGTTTTCATTTCTATGAAGTTGTGTCCAAACAACACTTACAGTTTCTTTTCTTCATTAGTGAGTTCATCTCCTCTTGCAATTTTCATATCAAAAGCTAGTATTTGTGTGGAGAATGGGTTGCCATCTTTTCGAATCAGGTGGTGAAGTGCAATGGAGCTAATAAAATGACAGCAATACATGTCATGCATACACACTACATTCTTAGTTATAGCATCTAAACTCAAATAAGTGATAGATGGACAGTATTTGGCAAATACCTGAGCTCTGTGTTGGGTTTTTCACCTCTTTTAGAATTGCGTGACAGCTTCAGATTGCAGCCTGGGTAAGGAAATTCCAACATCTCCATCTGATTACTGTAGACTCTGAGAGGTCTAAGTTGATTTCGAAGTTTTAGGAGATTACCTGCAAGACATTTGTTAAAGTGTAGTAATGTTGGTGATGTGATGTTATTTAAATCTGAATTGTGTTACTGCTGCTTTACTAGTGGCACATACTAGCATAGCATGGCATGCTAGATATTAAGACATTCTTACTAATTCTGCAATATTTACTATGCTTACTAAATGTAAAATTCAAGTATAATATCTGGATAATCTACTACTTTTGCCCAAAAAAGATGTATGGACTATATAATATAGATAAAACACAAAATATTATTATGACAGGTGCCATTTATTGAATTAAACATGCAATTGTGATAAGGTTATGTGACAACAATGTAGCTGACTTCATAAACAGTTTTGTTGTGTAAAGCATTGTTTCACTTGTTTTCTAAAAACAAAACACAACTAAATATTAGGCAAGTATTGCATTCCATTCATAGAATAAAAGCAAAAAGAAATAAACAGCAAATTTACCTGCTACAACATCCACAGATTTATTTGAAGGCCCACAGTAAAGAACAGCTCTCTTCTTCTGTGAATTGTGGACAGGATGTTTTTGAATATCCTTGAGCAACCAGTACACAATATGGACACCAACAACAGTTTTTCCTGTGCCTGTGAAAATGCACAACAGTAATTTAAAACGAAAGGACTGAAAATCAAGAACAAATGGCCTTATGATACCAAAAAAAGTCTCAAAATATCTCTCACCTGGTGGGCCTTGGATAAGAGTGAACTTGTTGGCCAGTGCCTCTCTTATAGCTTTACACTGACTGTTGTTTAGATTGGAAAACCCAGAAGAGAGATAATTATCAATCTCAAACCTGGCTGGCATCTGCTTCAAAATTGTAGGTCCTTTGAGGAGAGTGTAGATTTAGTTAAACTACATTTGAAGAGATCATTTAAAAATCATGGCTAGGAAATCACTAGATCTGACAGTAGAGTGTGAAATACAGATGTACAAGATGTTATAAGGAGGCAGTCAATCTTTAATACCTCCTTCAGAGTTGATTCTTCCACCAATGGCTATAGTTCTTACAAGCTGGTTAGCTTTGGTGAGACTAATAATTGCATTTTCTTTGCGGCTGCAAAAGAAATGAAACAAAGTTAAAATTAATAAAGGACACAATTAGTATGCTATAATATCTATAATTTATAGTCTTACACATCTGGGAGAAGCTTTGGAATCAGCTCCAGAGTAAATTTTGTCTTCTCACCAAATATTTCTTCTGGAATTTTTGTCATGGGCATTTGGTTAATCTGAAAATCAATTCGCAAATTCTTCAGTTGTTTTGATTCTGTTTCTTCAACTTTTGTAATTATGCCATGAGCCATCCAAGTGAGCGAGAAAATATCCATGAGAGCTGTGCACTGAGACGGACTACTCTGACTTTGATGAATCTTAGTTCGAATGCAGAGAAAACTGTTCTTGAGGTCACATTCAATGGACCACTGAGATTTTTTGTCAAGTGGGAGGAGAAAAAAACCGTGAAGCTTCTTTTCATGAGAGTTTTTCCATTTCAGTGCTGCATCTTCAATAAGAATGCTCTCATTTTCAGCAACAGCATTGGAGGCCGACTCCATTTCACACATGGGTTTCCATATTCCCTGATAGTCCATGTATGTCTTGTATGAGTTCCGTGATGAGTGGAAAGCATATTTTGAAAAGCACTTGATTGGATCTTTCACATGCTCCAAACAAATCTCAAATTTTGGATGTACAACAAACAGCTGAATTGCTGGTGTCATTAGTCCTCTTGTCGTGGCTGTACCTAACTGTACCTCAACTGCCTCACCTGGCTTTATTCTTAGTGACAGTTCAGCGTAATGCTCAGTGTGCATGGGATCAGATTTTTCTGAACTCGTAGCATTTCTCGGTCTTTCATTGAATTGTCTTGCATGGATTCTTGAGCTAAAGTCAAGCTCCTCGATCAGGGGAAACAATCTTTCCCAATTGTCCTCTCTAAGAGCAGCTAATAGGCCTTTCCAGGTCTTTGTAGAGACATAGGCCATCTTTGAGTTTGGATTTTGCTGTTTCACTTCAGCAATGATGTGAGGATTGGAGAATGAATATATCCTTCGCACCCATTTCAAGATCATGCAGTTGTTGGTTTCATCAAACTGTGGTTGATCTGCCAACTGAAGATCCCTGTACATAATGTCTAAGTTTTCTGATATAGAGGTTCTGTTAAGTGGGAAGGATAATCTGAAGTTTGCCCCTGATGCATTGAGTTCCACTATGTATGCCACCTTCCTTTTGCTTTGGGTCGACAGTTCTATTGCAAAATGTAGAGCATTAGATTTCCTCTCATATGCTGACTGTTGGTCATTTTTCCTGGAAAATTCCATACAAGACAGGTCAATGTCACGAGCTGTGTACCTAACATTGATGTTGTCATTTACAGAATGAAGAAGGCGCTGGACAATGACATCTATATATCGGCGGATTGGAGATGAGGCCCATGTATAGCTGTCAAGATCTAAATCATAGTGGCCAATTCTTGATACATGTGTTGAGTTTGAGCGCAGAATACATGATTTGTGAAACAGTCTCCTAAATGCAACAGCAAAAGGGAGAAGTTGGGGATGAATCTCATCAGATGCAATAAAGTCAATTATTTTGTAGATATTTTTCTCTTCTGCTGCTGTCTTCAAGCATCTCAAAACAGATTTTAATATGGGGAAGGTTTCAGAATCAGAAATGCCAGCCTGAGGGTTTGGCATGGCTCTGGGGTGGATCAAACCTTGGTTATTCAGTTCATGAGACACATGTTCATACTCATGAACTTTACTTGAGAAGTGGACAGAAAGTGGAATCAAGGAGGTATTTTTGTCAAAAAGGTCAGCAAGCTTTTCACTGTTTGGCCTGTCCTGGCATCTAAGTGGAGTTATGCTCCTTGTTGTTTCATCAAACAGAAGACGTTCTGCAACCGTGTGGTTAAACATGATCATCATCTCTTCTACCATCAGGTGAGATTGTCTTCTTCCCAAAGTCATGTCTTCATCTGGCTGTTTGTAGCACCAGTCATCCTGTTTCCTCAATCTCCTGTGGACCTCAGCAAAGGTCCATGCTTTCACAAGGCAGATTTCAAGGTGGTCAAAAGTCTGATGATTTTCAATGATGTCCTCAGCTTCATCATAGGAAAATTTTTTCTTGGAGCAAATGACAGACTTCCAAAATGATCTTTCCTTTATGCAGTGTGTCTTAGTATCTACTTCAATTATCAAGGAGATTGCTCGTCTGTCATGGTTAGGGATTAAACTAAAGAAATTGGTACTCAGTTCTTTAGGGAACATATGTATTGGTTCTTTCCCACTTGGATAGAATGTAGAACACTGCTGTCTTGCATATTTGTCCAGTTCACTGTCTTTAGCCACAAAACTTGCAACATCAGAAATGTGAACTCCTATTTCATAGCACTCACCTAAATCCCGTACACTGATTGCATCATCAAGGTCTTGTGAATCAGCAGGATCAATGGTGAATGTTGGGAGCATGCGAAAATCTCTTCGTCCCTTATCAAATAAATTGAGACCTTGAATGTCTTTCATCTGACTGCTCAAAGATGATGAAAGTGTTCTCCTCAACTGATACTCAATGTCGAGTATATTCAGTCCGTTATTTAAAGTTGTGATTTCGGGAAGCACTTCCACAACTGTCCCCAAGGGGAAACTGCCAGTCTTTCTCCACATAAGGACTCTGACAACGAAGAGATATTTTCTACGTACTTCATCATTTATTTTGATGAAACGCTTTACTTTGCGGTTCTCTGGATTTCTTACAGCAACATGGTCTGGTTTGTCCTTTGAAAATGGTGTGAAAATTTTGGTGATGCATTTGTTGATAGGCATCATCACCTGATTGTCATATCTGTCAATGGTGCAGACAAATTCTTTGACAGTATCTGCACTTTCAAGGATGTTGATCACTCTTCCCATGGGAGGATTTGATCTCTCACTCAGAATCTCCACTGTTACCTTGTCTCCAGGGAATGCCTGTCCGATATTCTTTCTACCCTTGATATCAATTCTCTGAGTGGGCTTGTCAAGTGGTCTTGCATAGCCACGGTCATGAAACTCTTTGATCAGCTCACAGTGTTTGCGAATGTTAGAGTTAGTCAATGACTGCTCTTCATCCATTTCTGTAATTTGGTTGTTCATACTACTGACAACTTGTTCATTTTGAAAAACTGGAAACAAGCCTTCCTCTGTCAATGCAACATTGATGTCTTTGCTTTCATCAAGAAGTTCTTGAAGTATTGGGTCTTCTGTGTCTGGTATTTCAGATGTAGTTGATTCACTATCACTGCTCTCTTCATCCTCACTTCTGCAGAGCTCAGACATCTCAAGGAGATCTTGTTTTAAAGAATCCAAGTTAAAGTTATGGGCACTTCCCTTGTTGACACAGTCTTCTATGTATGATCTCCATAATCTCCAGCATGTACCCAATTGTTGGCAAGAAAGGGCAGCTGCATCTCCAACAACAAATATTTGAGACTGGGCTCTTGTCATAACTGTGTTCAGCACTCGTATGTCATTGAAAAACTCAAGACAGGTCCGATCAGTCTCCAATAAGCTGTCCTTGGTGTGCACAGTGGAAATCACTATTACTCTGAACTGTTTTCCTGAAATATATGGGAAAAAGCAGTATGCTCTGTAAATTACATGCATTAAAAGTGCGTATGAACATAATCATGGCATAGTATTACATTTGAGTAATGCATCATCTTTACCTTGCACATTTTCAGCATTTTCCACAGTGAAACGGGGCAGTCTAAGCTGACGCAGTCTTTGCCTAATTTCCAACACCTGAAACACAAAAGAGGCACAAACATCTGGTATAAACACACTTAGATGAATCTTGATAAAATAGCAGGACGCCGTTAATAAAACCATAATATAAAATGGTAACTAGCAATAGGTTTGATACCTGTCTGCCTTGAGAAAGGACACAGACTGATTCTGGATCTTTATCACCCCACTCTTTAGGCCAGCCCTTCATTATTCCTTGCACAATGTTAATAATGCTTAAAATCTGTTCTGCATTGAACCAGGACATGCTTGTTGGGTCGAAACGGCATTCTCCTCTTACATGATGAAACTGCAAGGCATGTTGTTGTGGATGAGGAGGCACACTTCCTCTAGCTTTGATCACATCACTCCTTCCTACATAAAAATGTGTTGATACAAAATCCACAATGTCCTTTGTGGAACGGAAGTTTTCATTGAAAATGATTCGGCTTTGTTTGGCGCCATCACTGTTTTCAGCTTGGTAGTGATAGAAGAGGCGATTGAGCAGAGTATTTTCTGAACATTTGTCTTGTTTCACAGAGAAGAGCTTGGGTCCCATCTGCATGTGATCTCCTGCTAAAACAACACATGTATTTTTACCTGCTAAGCCCAGGGCCATAAGAGCCTCACACTCCAACATCTGAGAAGCTTCATCAATCAGAATGTGGCTGAAGTAGTTTTCAGGGAGGTTCATGTCATGGAAGAAACGAGCCACAGCAGTTGTTGTTATGATGATTCTTGCAGAATCTAAAACAGCTTTATCAGGAAACTCAAACTGATTGCTATCTCTGGATAAATGGCAGTACTGTAGAGTGATGGTATCAGTAGCTCTTGGATTGCTTTCCTTTGCCTTGATTCTCAATGGTTTGGCTTCATGATGAAGAGTTGCATATTCATGAAAATGACCTTTTACATAAAGATCAGCAGAACTGTATCAAGAAAAAAGAGACATAACTATAGCTTACAATGACTGCAATAAACAAATATATTTGCAGACACTCTTGTTCCAAAATGATGGTGCCTTCAAGGTATGCATTTGATTTGTTTATGCATTCCTTGGGAATCAATTCCATGACCTGGCCATTGCTTGCACCTTGCTCTACTGTTTGAGCTTGAAAAATGCAATTTAAAAAAATGTTATATAAAAAGGTTGAAAAGACTCTGATGTTGGTGTGTCAGTGTTGCCACAATAATTTTAACTGTGCTAGGCCAGAAACAAACAAGCACTAAGCAGCATAGAAATTTATATTATTCTGAGCTCAAGGATGACCTACTCCTGTGGAGTAATACTCTGAAGTGCCACTGAATTCACTCTTTGTTAGGAGTTTGATTGACAAGCAATCTGACCAATCCTAATGCCAAATCCACCATTATGAGTGTTAATAAATGTATGTAGGTGGACATTCATGGTTATTTCATGCTATAACTAGTAGTAAGGTGTGATTGGTGCTTCCAACAGAGGCACTACAGTGATCTGTCACGACACATTAGAAAGGCACAAAAGGGTAGACTATAGTTTGAATTTCTTAAAAAAAAAAAAAGATATAATTTGAACGCTGAAAAAAACTGTCTTGTTTTTCAGTATGTTGTCAGTGTCATTTTACTGTTTAAGAACATGATGTGTGGTGTGAGAGTGCCAAGGCTAGTTGGACGTAGTAACAGTAACCAAAGGGGACAGGTTTTTTTTAAGGGTCAATTGTGATTCCTTACCTGTTTGTGTGTGTGCAAATCAGGATTTTGTTCTGTGGTTGCTGCACAAGAGCTTGGGTCATCTTTGCAAGGGTTCGAGTTTTCCCTGTTCCAAAAGGTCCATAAATCAACAAAGGTGGGATGCAGCATTTGTTGTCTGTTACGCCCAGAACAAAGTTCATTGCTGCTTGCTGCTTCTCATTTAACTCTCCTGAATCTGACTGGGAAGAAATACAGAATTTGCTGTTTTTCAGATCCGGCAAAACTTTGTCTAAGTTGGGGAGATCATCAACGGCCTTGTGCATCTCACAGAACCAGAGGCGATTTAGCTGGAACTGGACTTCCATCTCACACTGCTGTCCATTCTGCAGGTTCAAATCAGTGCAGCACTGTCTGGAAAGCTGCAAAAGTACTTGTGTCTCTGTGGCAGCGTCTTTTAGAAATTCAGCCTCATAAATAGGTCCAAGATATTTGTTGTTTTTCACGACACGAACAAGAGATCTGATAGCATGTCTTTTCACTAAGAAACCTTGAGGAGCATCAGGAGTGAGTGTGTGAGACAGAGGCACAGCAGCAAGAAGTGTCCCGGGATAAGCACATTTCAAACCAAACCTTTCATCTGACAGGCAATTTTGCAAATGCGCAGTCCCTCGTAGATTTAGTCTGGAAATATATTGGGATAGGAAGAGAACATTAGAATTGTTATCAATTGTAAAGTATTGGATTTACACCATGAAATATATTTATGTATATACCTGGTAAGCAGTTCACCTTCGACCTTTTCCTCCTGATATAAAAAATTGTGCATCCTGTGTTTGTAGTTGTCAGGGTTAATCACACTGTTCACCTCATCTATCATGATTAGCTTGTATCTGTTAAGCAGCTTTCTCTCTGCCTCTTCTCTTTCAACAAACGGAATGATTTCCATGCTTTCCTCATTCCAGGGCTCAAGATTCCTGTCAGACTCTTGTTTTTCTATGGGAACGTCAGGTGTTGGACATGTGACTGGTGATCCCTTGCACTCTTCCTCTCCAACTCTGACCTTGATTTTTTGTCGTAGTACAGGTCTCGTGTTGAAGTCAAACACTACCCACTGCTCATACAAGCCTGGATGGTCAGTTTTGAAGAACACTGTGACTTCATAATCTGCAGAAACAAATCATAATTTAGGTGAAAGTAATTTGTGATTGGGCGTTTAACCATTAATAGGTACTAGTAAAAGCTTGTCATAAGTTTTCTTTAAGGGTTTTGTAAGAAATAGTCAATCTTTACCTGTTTGGCTCTTTTTAAAACAAGAACCAGTGGAATATGTCCGTTCCTCATGGGGGTCTTTGCTGAGGCTGAATTTTGTTCCCAGAACCCTTCTGAGTAAAGCAATAACTTCTAAAGGTTCCTGGAGGGATTTAAGTGAGTTTGAACATGTAGATCAATGTCATTTGCAGAGGCTATCCGACAACACTGACACACACTTTCAGCATTTCAGGGTTTCCCATACATTGATTTATTGGAGGCTCGCCAAAATATACACACTGACCGCCACAAATATGCTTTGACTTCGTGCCACAAGCATGAGCTCTAGAAGCTCCACACTCTTCTGAGAATGGAGCAGAGTTGCCAGGTTTTTGCACCAAAACCCTGCCGTGAACCCATAGAAGCAACCAGTGGCAAAAGTGTTAAAGTAACCCAATTTCAACGGGAAAACATTGGACTTGGCAATGCTGGAATGGAGGCGGGAGCACCAGCTCATTTTCATTTAAAGGGGACATACACATAAACAGAGTGTTTGGTTCATACCCTTAAAAATTATTTGTGGGGTATTTTGAGAAAAAACTTTGCATACACACTCTAGGGACATCAGAGAACAATTTAAAATATTGTATCAATGCATTATGTGGCACCTTTAAGACAAACTTTGTATATGTGTTAAATACAAACCTTAGAAGTTATGGTAAAATTCCATGTACACTCTATTCCCTTTTTCCTCACATACAGACTGTCTATATCTTGGTCACAGCTGATAGAAACATCAGGAAGGGTGTCGCTGACCTGCAGGAATATTGATTCAATCAATGTTTATGACATTGTGAAAAGCAATTGTAAAAATCCACAATTATATTCAAGCTTTGGTTGTAAATATATAATAAAAATTGCATGAGTTAATAAAATGTATTTGTTAGCATATATAAATGTAGGTCCTAATTAACTACAAGTAGCAATGCAAAGTGTCAGAGGTACATCTGTCAACATTTGGGATACTGTCCAAGAGCGTTAATCACTAATGACATTATACTGTTTATTACTGAATAGCCCACTTACAATCATTTTCTTGTCATTGCTATGTCTGTATTCCTCCAAAAGCTTGTCCTGATAGGACAGGAGACCCTTCTCGGCTGCATCCCTGACCCTTTTTCGCGTAGCCTTGATTCGTTTTTCCCATTCACGAAGTTCCTCTTGACTGTGTGCCATTGTGCAATTATCACCATACTCGCATATCAGGGATCTATAGGAAAACATTTTATATGCTGCTTTATCTTACTTCGACTCAATCAAACATCTAATGCCACGTCACACTTAATATAAATACCTTTCACACAATTTCAGGTCTTTGTATGTTGACGGCGGATCACGGTACTTCCAAGACTGAGAGGTATCTTCAAAGATAAGTCTCCTGTGCTTCACAGTGAAACAGTGGTTCATCAGTTTCTCAGCTGTCGGGAAGTGGACTTGACATAATGTGCAGGCAAACTGTTCTGCTTTCCTTCCAGACTTTGACTGTGATGTCCTTTGATTATGTTTTGTCATATTCACAATCTGAGGAATTGTCAAGTTTTCTTTTTTCATGACGTTCCATAGTGCTGCTTCCTCTGAACATCTAGCAAAGGTACATCTACTTCCATGCCTCTTGCATCCAGTTTCTTTAGTGTAGTACCGACAAACAACATATTTGTTAGGTCTGGGACGGCCTGGCCGGGGGGCAACAGGCCTCCACACTGAATTTTTACGTTTCCGCTTGATCAGCAAGATGTCTTCGGAACAGTCATGGATGACCTGGTTAAGTGAGTATGAAATCTCATCGTGTTTTTTACAGCATTTATCACATCTGAAACACAGACTGAACCGCTGTTTTAACGTTTGAAGAAAATGATGATTTCCTGCAAGAGCCATGCTTTAGAAAACACGAAAGCCCTGTGAAAAGAAATCATTTCCAATTAGAATAAAATTTCATAATATCCATTTACAACTTATTTTTTTGTTATTGTAATTATGTCATTCTAATTTTGATCAGTTAACATTTACAACTTTCAGACTTAATGAACATTAGCTTTAAGAAACATCTTCACATACAGCAATTCACGTTTTTAATAAAACGGATGGTAATTAAAAGTGATTAGCCTGCCAACACAACGTTTACATTTAGATGAATATAAATGAAAAACAAATACTTTGCAAGTCGTGTTATGACACAATTAGCACAATCACACAATTATGTGTATTTGACATAAACTGCTATTTAACAATAACTTCATGACACCGTCTCTTAAGGAACAGTTCGCCCAAATGGGATTAAGTAAAACTTTAGTCACTCAGTCATCCTGGGTATGGCTTTCTTTCAGCTGTGTAACACAAAAAGTGGATGTTGATTAGAATTAAGACTTTTAGTGTATGGAAAAAAGAACCAATTAGAGTAAACGGTGACTGAAAATAGATAAGAATTAAAATGTTTAAATAATGCACAAATGAATCTGGCAACATGAATTAGCAATAGAATCATCTTACCTTTATATTTTACTTGCCGACCTAATGGTTTTCTCGTATGTCATGATCTTCCTGTAATACTGGATAGTTCGGCCACTCCCAGTGTCATGTCCTCGAGGTGTTTAAACAATATATAGAGAAGCTGCTGATGTTTAGTGGCTAGATAAGTCACTCCCTTCTTAATTAAAGATTAATTTTCCTTATCAGCACAGTGGCTTGTACTGAACAGTGCAAACACAGCTTTAGTTTTCAGTTTCAATACTGATGAAATGCACAGGAAGCGAAACAGACAGAGCTTAAGCCCTGCCTATTTATCTACAAACTGACTTTTAATGTAAGTTGCTTCCTATTAGACTTTTTACTCAGAGATACAAAACTTGGACATTACCACATTTTACTATTATACTTATGATTAATCCTTGCAACCACATTTTTTCATTCAAAAACTTCCCTTGCACAGTGCTTTAAGTAAGACTTTAGGTTTATTGCACATGATTTTATCTGTGGAAAAGACAGGAATGGTACACAAATGATTAAACAAATAAGGTGAATAAAACTGCTTTAATGGTACCTTGAGGACTGACATCACGTGTATTTGAAGTGTAAATATTTAATAATCTACCATCTGTCCACTCCCTTTCAGTGCTATGTTAATGTTAATTCAGATCCGCCTACCTAAAAGAACCTAGGAGATAAACACACACTGTTTTGGAGATTCCCAATTTTGAGATGGGGTCACCTAGTCACAATATTCCCAATTGTGTCTCACTGGGTGACTGTGATAATGAACCAGGTAAAATAGAGATTGATTTTGATGATTTACTTGTTGAAGGCCTCCAGAGAGACTGGAGCAAGAAGGTCAAACGACAAAAGAAGAAAGACAAGCGTCGAGAAAAACAGAAGAGGAGATCAACCGACGGACCAGCAGAAAATTGTTTCTAAGATAAGAAGAATAATTCGACTGATGCGAAGACAAGAAGTCATGAATAAAAAGATAATAAAAATGATGAAACCATTACCTGGATTGAGTTGGTTAATGTTAATTTGGAGTTGCAGTCTCTTGCAAATGATATCTAGGCCTTGAGATTGCAAACCTCTGTTGCAAAACCAGAAAAACCTTAAAAGGTAACAATGAGATATACATGTAAATGTATGATGTTAACATTTGCTCAACAGTTGAGACTGTCAAGTATGCTTGCTTTTTGCTAATATAATAATGCGTGTACAAGGAAATGCATTTTGCAATAAGAATTGCAGGATGGACTTTCTTACTAAAAAATTTTATTGTAATGTGTTTTATCTGATCAACACAGGGAGGAGGATGCTGTGCAGTTTAGCAATAGCTATTTACTTAGCCTACGCTTTAAGATTTTGTAACAGCTTAGAGAAAGATTAATTTGCTTTAATCGAAAGAAAATAAAGCAGCAATTACTGAATGTATGTGTGCTGAAGAGGGGTTGCCAAAAAAGGAAATGTCATACTTCCTGTATCCATAGCAACCTGACTGTGAGTGTGTGTATGCAGATGTGTTAATGTTTTTCACCAAAAAAGGCATCCGGAAGAAATTATGTATTGTTTTTGGGACTATATAATGTTATGGTCTGGACACATCCCCGACCGCATCTCGGGGTGAAGACTTACGCTTTTACTTTTTGTTATTATTTTGCTTATGAGTTATTGTTTAAAATAAAGCGAAACCATGTACAATGGCGATGTGTTTAAAACTTTTAAACAAGTCTCTGAGTAATTTATTATGAGTAAAGTTATTATTTTAGTTTGTTCCTGATCCTGTATTACGAAGCTCTGCAGAGGCAAGAACTCAACTGAGCTGATCTGGTTCTGTTGGGAGGAAGTGCAGAACTCTATTGCCACAGAGAAGACATCAAAGGTGAGAACAATGGGTTAAATTACCTTTGCTGGTTGGAAACAAAGATGTACTGAGAGAGTATCTGTATATTTCCTTAGTCAGATAAAATTTACACAACAACACACACACAAAAAACAAATGTTTTTGCTGCAATGTGTCCTTAGCTTGTCTCGCTTATCTAAACAAACAAAACAGCTTAAGTTTCATTTTTCTGTAATTTCTGTCAAACTTTGGCCAGTTTTTTTTGCAAGGCCGTTCACATTTCCAATTACATGCGACCTTTTGTGATCTCCTGTGTGAACGTGAAATGAACTAGAAGTGATCCGCATGCGCAGAAGAGTACTCAACGGCCAATGACGTCACTCGTTGTTTGCGGAAGTAGCTAAACATCGATGTCAACAACAGTGTAGTCCACAGCGGACCTCATTTAGCAATATTAAAGTTATTTAAGCAGCATCGTCCGACATGGTTGTTGTTTATCTTCTCATTCCCGCCTACTTCAACGCAGAATTATGACGTTTGTAGCGTATCAATGACGTACGGGTCGGATACATGTGACCTGGCCGTTCAGACGGAGGTCGCATTTCAAAAGATCGGATACGTATCGGATTTAGGACCACATACCCAAGTGGCCTGGGTCGCATTTGAAAAGATCGGATCTGTGTCGTTCAGACTGTCATGAAAAGATCAGATACAGGGTCGCATAGGGGCAAAAAAATCGGAATTGGGTCGTTTCAGCCTGCAGTGTGAACGTAGACACACAATGACATGAATGCAAATACACCAATTTACTGAGCTTTTATGATTGCTATAGTAGTAACTGAGAGTATAATCCATAGCAATACTAGTCCTAATGGTTTAGAAACTATATTCAGAAAATACTGGGTCAAGAATTTCTATATTCAACACCTAATTAGACACTTAGTCATAGACAATCAAAAAAACTTGCCAGAGACAGAAACTTCACAGATTCTATATTGCTTTAAACAACAGCAAATAATGTTAATCTAAAAAAGCCTGAAGTGTTGCGTTCTTAGTTGCAAAAATGATAGACACCTTATTACAAATGTATGCTTTATTCTTATTTTAAATGGTTTTCAGTAATCAGTTATCAGCATGTTGACATTTCTCTTTCAGGTCACTGAAAAACAAACCCAGAAATCTGAGTCAGTGGCCTGAAACTAAACTACCAACGTCAATGAATCATATCCTTTAAAGTTCAGTGTAAATGTTGATACAGCCATGGTTTTTGGTTTTGAGATTCAGCCCTGCAAGATAACAACCAAGACAAGACTAAATGACCAGTTCATGCCATTTCTGGTTACGAGGCATGTTTTGAGAGTTTCATGCTGGTTTTAGCTCAACCACTGGTCTAGCTCTAACAGCAATCATCTTAACTAGCTCATGTCAGTAACTTACCAGCAATGCCAATCTAAAACAAGTTCATCTTGGAATTTTTTTTTCAAGCAAGCAGATAAATTTCAGGGCCAAAAGTATGTGGACACCTCTTACTAATACATGCATTTGACTAGTCAAATAATTACAAATCTTAGTGTTACTCCATACAATTACATCCTCGAGAATTATTCAACAGTTTCAATCAAAGTTTCAGCATGACAAAGTCCTTGTGAACAAAGCTGATTCTGCCAAGTAGGCTATGTTCCTAGAACAAGATCAGCAAATCAGACTTTAGAAATAGGTAAAAGGGTTTGTTTAGGGTTTGGCTCAGGACTGGTGCTAGAACCAACATTCTTATCAACTACCCTCAGATTTTAGCCATAATGTTTGGTAAAGGTTGGATTTAGAGATAGGGAGAGGACTTCTTGTTTCGAGAATCAACCGATTGGGTTGAACATCACACACAAGTCCATTGAGAAATATGAAAGATCTTCACTGGTTTGCACAAATTCCAGACCTGAATACCTTTGGGTGTGCACATACTTTTGTCCATGTAGTGTATGTGGGATGCTGCTGACCCTGGACCACAAAACCAGTCTTAAGTGTCAATTTTTCAAAATAGAAATGTATAAATCATCTGAAGGCTGAAAAATAAGCTTTCCATTGATGTATGGTTTATGAAGAAATGACAATATAGATACATCTATCTGAAAGTCAGGAATCTGAGGATGCAAAAAAATCAAAATACTGAGAAAATGTCATCAAAGAGTGTCTTTAGCCAGAGGTCAGCGTGAAGTTCCCTACAAAGGAAACAGAGACAGCGTGGTAAATGTTCAACAAATTAAAACTGTTCTGTAGTAACTAGGAAGGAAAAAGAACTAGGTCTTCTATTTTACTGAAAATTAAGTATAGTTATAAGCCTGTTAAGGAAAACAACATGCGATAGAAACTGTGGTGAGATAAAAGCACACATTTCTTCATTATACAAACATGTCAAAATAAAAAGATATTCCCAGCCCATTTTATTTTTATTTATTTATATATAATTTTTACATATTGGTGCGTTTCAAACAAAAACTCAAACAGTACAGGCGCCAGCAAAGCCAAGGTCATTAGTTTGAGGTAATAATAAGATGCTTTTGGTAAAATCTTTTTAAAATAATGGTTACAAAAGTTTTCAAACAATGCCATAGAAAAGGGGTCGCCAACTGGTCGCGAATACTTTTGACATAATCACCCCTTTCACACAGTAATACCAGCAAATTGGCATAAAATTACCAAATGACTTTATCGGTAAATAAAAAAATGCACAGGCAATGACGTCTTTTTTCCTGCAAAAACACCATACACATTGTTTTCAAATTGCCAAGAAATGATAATTATTACAATAGGATTGGACCTGAGTAGACGTCTTACGTCAGAACGTTCTAAATTCGTACATGGCATGCTCATACCGGTAATCTTCTTTATGGGTTTACATACAGCATCATTCCAGCAATTTACTAGTAATCTTGCAACTTCTCATATTGGTAAATTACCAGAATTAATTAGTTTTTAAAAAGATCCTATACACACGATCTCTTTATAGCAATTTACCGTTAATTTTCCAGTAAAGTCTGTATGTGTGAAAGGGGCTATTGAAATCAATAAATGCCAAATGCTATTTGTCTCCCCTTATGAACACCCCTCTGTGTGTGTGTGTGTGTGTGTTCTTGCACATAAAAAAATAGACCTACAGTCGCCCCAAAAAGCATTTGGACACTAATCTCACACTTTTTAACTAAGCAAAAAGAAACTCAAACACAAGCAAAACATTCAATGGAAGTGTGTTGGGTTTGAAATGGTAGGCCTAGATGTAGTGTTGAAGATGAAGACAGTCAGTATTGTGTTAGTTTATGTGATTCTTTAAGCCTTTATTACTTCAAAACCACCTGATTCACACACATTGAGTTGAACAGCGACATTAGTGAAGAGAAAAGCATTTGAGACACGCAGATACAGATCCAATCAATCAGATTTTTATTTGTGACTTCGGTTTTCCAAATACATTCTGCAGCTCCTGTATCGACTGTTGTATACATTATCTAATGAGCTGCACAGTAAACATAATTTATGAAATATATTACATTAACAGACACATCTTTATACATGCAAACAAACAAATATGGAACATTCAGGTTCATGCATTACAACTATTTACTCATAGACAGAACAGAAAACGAATACAATTTAATACAAATAATTCAACAACATCTAAAATATGTAAAACTATAACAAAGCATATACAGTTAAAAATTGCAATTTGCCTTAGGTTTTGCGTTATATGGTATCAGAGCACCTCTAAGTGGTCAAACACTAACATTGCAATAGTTAAAGTCTAGTGGTGCTGTTTTGGTAAAACCGATTTAAAAATTGAGGTGAATAAAAATGTCCTTCGTTTCTATATTATGCGATTACACGGACAGAAATGTCACTTAACCTTTGTCTTTTTTTTTTTTTGCATCTATATATACAAAATTAAGATTTGATGTAACACAATGCAAAAATGTTTTTATTTTATTAATTTATGGTTGAGTAATGCAAACTTCACAAAAAGGCAGACATTAAAACAGATAAATACAATTTAATTTCCAAGACTAATACTGACTTAAAAATTAAATATATTTAATATTTTAATAAAAAGTTAATATATACTAAAGTGCAATGTTCCCTGGTGTGCATATTATTTTTAAACAATCACAAATTAATCTATAAATGAGTAAATGTAGATTATATAAGTGCACATTTAACACCGCTATAAAGCAAATGCAGTTACAAAAATAAAACTGCATGAAGCCCATCATCTTCTAGCATTTTTCTTCATTCCCAGACTTCTGTTGGGGTTTTGAACCTGGATGTGCCGGGCCGGATTCACTACACATCCTTTCTCCTTATAATGATCCAGAAGTCTTCTCCACAACACACTGCACCGCAGCAAGTTCTCATTACCTGACAAAATAGCAGAATTACAGCACTGCAAACCAAGCATCACATGTAAAACTGTTGATAATTATAAATTAATTAATGTAGACATATTAAAAGGAGGTTTAGTTTTATTTTAATAGCATTTGACATAGTACGACAAAAAAAGAAAAATGATATCATATAATTTTGAAATTATTATAGGACCAAGTAATACTTAAAATACTTGACAAAAATGTGATGAGTGCATTTTTCCGCATTATTCAAATAACTTTCCGGGTGTTATCTATCAAATCATTCACACATTATTGATTCACACAAGCCTAGACTGTTTTTCATCATATTCAGAATAGATGGCATTACTAACCAATGATGCACAGGCCTTCTTGTGCCCTGGTAATGCCCACGTTGACTTGGTGTGGGTCCATGATGAATCCAAATCGCTTCATAATCCAGGATTGGGTTAGTTGTGTCTCTATATCAGTTTTGGGACAAGAGCGCACAGTTGATATGATGACATATTTCCATTCACTTCCTGTGGCCAGAGAAACAAAAGGGAAAAGACCAGAAATAATTAATTCAGAAAAAAAAAAAATCTACATGCCATTGTCAAAACATGCAACTAAAAACTTTTTTTTTTCCAATTAGGGTATGTACTCTATATGCATTAAAAACAAAAAATAATAAAAAATACTTAATTTTTTTTTTTTTTTTTAGCAAAATAATGGTAATTGTAATGTTCTGTCATGGGTCAAGTTACATTGTTAAAAGTTTTAGTAACATAATATGTTTATTGTGTCGCTTGTAAAATGGCTTTTGTTAAAATTGTTATTACCTTGACTTTTCATGATGGTGTTGTACGTGATGTCACTCATACCCTTATTGCGCAGGTATTTCTAAATATTTGACACTTGAGCATTATATGGTGTAAGAATGGCAATGTCCTTTTTCTGTATCCCAACCTCAGTCAAAAGAATGGCGATCCGCACCTGTAGGAAGATTATCACAATTAGAAATAAATTGAAATATAATTTTATAATATATCCTTAGGGGGCATTTTGAATTCACAACAATAAAGCCTTTGTGGCAAAATTGGGTGGGGCTTCGACATTTAAATTATTTATTTATTTATGCACCTAAGACTTTTAACGCATCTTCATGTACTGTATTCATGTAAAAATTTTAGTAATTAATATAACTTTTTAAAATTAAAAAGGTACTTTTATTATACCTCCAGTAGTTTGAAATTTGAATGTTACGAAAAGGAGCGCGAATCTGGGAGGATTCATTCTAAACTTAACTGCCAATTTTGTCGAATCACGGCCAACGGCATCGACTGAGGAGAAACTGAAGAAGAGCGTAAATCTAACACTCTCTGCATCATTTGGAGTTATTAGGTAAGTAAACAACAAAATGTACACAGCATTTGTCCATTATTTAGAAACAGCTTGTTTTAAGTTTTGACAGATGTGTAAATATGGACGAAGAAATGCCAGGTTATTTTATATTTCCTTTGAGTCTTTATTTTAACCGTTTTGTTAGTCATAGTTGCCGTTTTGAGTCTCAAGATGGCGCCAATTAGCCATAGCTCGCGTTGTTGTGAAAGTAAAGATGGGAGTCAAATGACGTATGAAGTATTATGACTCATCATCAGGAGCGATCCTACAAGCTTAATATTGATAAAGTCTAATTGACAATTTAATCTACTACATTTTTCTCTTACCACTTCTTCTGCCTCCTCCAAATTTCCCTTTGAGTTTTCATTCCCCCGTTCAGTCCGGACCACCAGACTTTTCTCCTTTCCTTCAACATGACCAAAAACTATGCGTGTGTGCCTTGAATTAGCAAGGAAAAGACTTGGTTTGGGTGATGTTCCAGTTATTAACTTTCCTTCATAGAACTGCTTTGATGGAAAAGCACAAATGTCTTTTTGCTGAAAGAAAAAAGATATGCAATGGAGTGAAACTACTGCTGTTTAACTTTTTTAGATCATTGTTAAATATCACTAGATAAAAATACTATTAAATGAATAGAAACAATATATACGTTTAAAATAAAAATTTAACAGCAGTTTAAAGACCACTTCCAAAAACAAATAACAGCACCAGGCAGAAATGTTTTAATATAAATTTAGTATTAAAGTTATTTATTTTATTTAAATAGCTATTTATTAATTTATTACCATTCTGTACTGAGTGTCAAGCAAGAGTGCTTTCTCCGTGTAACGTTCAAAAAGAGATTTGCTCATTCCCAATCGCTCCACCACATCACAGTGGACTACAGGTTGCAGCTGCTTATGATCTCCCAGAAGAACAATCTACAACATCAAATTAGTAGGATATTAATAACCTAAAAGTGGATTTAAATATGTTGCATCTTTGCTCAGTGCAAACACAATGAAATGAAAGTGCTAATATTTAAATCAGGGTTTGCCTAAAAAGAACATTGCTTTGGAGCTCACCTGCTCAGGCTTATGAGCCACTAGTGGAATAAAGGCTTCGGGTTCAGTTGCCATGGCACATTCATCAATGATGATCTGTTTGAAGTCGAGGGCATCAGCTAAGGCAGGGTGTGAGGCTGCTGTGCAAGTGCACAAGATGACATCATGCCGCAGTAATTCATGTTTTCGAGCCTCTTGGAGGGTTTCTCTGTAGCTTTAAAATAAAAAATATATATAGTTTTTAGTTTAAACTTTTCAATAAAATTGTTTCCAAACTATTTGTACCAAACAATAACAATAAAAAAGAGATTTGTAGTTAATGAGCCATACATACAGTTTTTTTTCTTCATCCGTGAATTGATCTCCTCTTTTAATTTTCCTATCAAAAGCTAATATTTGTGTGGAATGTGGGTTGCCAACTTTTCGAATCAGGTGGTGAAGTGCAATGGAACTAATAATACAACAACACACATCTGTTAGTGGAAAGCAAATAAGTGATAGATGGATAGTATTTGGCAAATACCTGAGCTCTGTGTTGGGTTTTTCGCCTCGTTTAGAATTACGTGACAGCTTTAGATTGCAGCCTGGGTAAGGAAATTCCAACATTTCTGTCTGATCGCTGTAGACTCTGAGAGGTCTAAGTTCCTTTTGAAGTTTAAGGAGATGACCTGCAACACATTCATATAAAAAAATTAAGGTTGTGATCTTTGGTCAGGTAATCTTCTTTGAAAGTGAATTGCATAATTCTTGCTTCACCAGTGACTAAAATATAAAAACTGATAATTGACTGTACAGAAAATGTACCTGCGACAACATCGACAGACTTATTTGAGGGGCCACAGTACAGAACAGCTCTCTTCTTCTGTGAATTGGTGGTAGGAAGTTGGATGTTCTTGAGCAACCAATACACAATATGGACACCAACAACAGTTTTTCCAGTCCCTGTGAAAACGCTCAACAGTAATATAATAGGGAAAGCATGGAAATTACAATAGCCTAAGGCCAAAGAAACCAAAGACGGTCCAGAAATATCTCTCACCTGGTGGTCCTTGGATAAGAGTGAATGGGTTAGTCAATGCTTCTCTTATAGCTTTGCACTGACTGTTGTTTAGATGGGAAAACCCAGAAGGGAGATAACTATCAATCTCAAATCTGGCTGGAATCTGCTTCGAATTGTTGCATCCTTTGAGGAAATACAGTGTTAAACAAAATGAAACTACATTTGAATGGATAATTGTTTAAAAGATGGCTAGTAAATCATTAGTTTTGATAGTAGGGTTTGAAATATAGATATGCAAAACATTATAATAACTGTCAAACTGTTGCACCTCCTTCATAGTTGATTTTCCTGCCTATGGCGATATTTTTGACAAGGTTGTTGGCTTTGGTTAGAGTGTTAATTGCATCCTCTTTGCGTCTGAATGTTAAATAAATCATAACAATAAAGAAGAATATAAATATTGTTTGAAGATGTTATCATAATTTAAGCATATGTATAAAACAATACAGTGTACATAAATACAAAATTTTAATAAGCTGTAGTGTCTATAATTTATAGTCTTACACATCTGGCAGAAGCTTTGGAATCAGCTCCAGAGTAAATCTGGTCCTCTCACAAAATATGGCTTCCGGAATGTTTGTCATAGGCATGTGGTTAATCTGAAAATCAATTTGTAAATTCTTTGGTTCTTTGGATTCCATTACTTCAACTTCCGTAATTATGCCATGAGCCACCCACGTGACAGAAGGAATATCCATAAGAGTTGTGCACTGAGAGTTTTCCTGAAAGGGACTACTCTGGTTAATCCTAGTTTGAATGCAGAGGAAACTGTTCTTGAGGTCACATTCAATGGACCACTGAGATTTTTTGTCAAGTGGGAGGAGAAAAAAACCCTGATGCGTCTTTGGAGGAGAGGTTTTCCATTTCAAAGCTGCATCTTCAATAAGAATACTTTCATTTTCAGCAACAGCATTGGAGCCTGACTCCATTTCACATAAAGGTTTCCATATTTTCTGATAATCCATGTATGTGTTGTATGAGTTCCGCGATGAGTTGGAAGCATATTTTGAAAAACACTTGATTGGATCTTTCACATGCTCCAAACAAATCTCAAATTTTGGATGCACAACAAACAGCTGAATTGCTGGTGTCATTAGTCCTTGTGCAGTGGCTGAACATAGTTGTACCTCGACCACCTCACCTGGCTTTATTCTCATTGACAGTTCAGCATAATGCTCAGTGTGCATGGGATCAGATTTTCCTGAACTTGTAGCATTTCTCGGTCTTTCATTGAATTGTTTTATTGAGCTAACGTCAAGCTCCTCGATCAGGGGAAACAATCTGTCCCAATTTTCCTCTCTAAGAGCAGCTGCTAGGCCTTTCCAGGTCTTTGTAGAGACATAGGCCATGATTGAGTTTGGAGTTTGCTGTTTCACTTCAGCAACGATGTGAGGATTGGAGAATGAATATATCCTTCGCACCCATTTCAAGATCACGCAGTTGTTGGTTTCATCAAACTGCGGTTGATCTGCCAACTGAAGATCCCTGTACATAATGTCTAAGTTTTCTGATATAGAGGTTCTGTTAAGTGGGAAGGATAATCTAAAATTTGTCCCTGATGGACTGAGTTCCACAATGTATGCCACCTTCCTTTCACTTTGGGTTGACAGTTCTATTGCAAAATGTAGAGCATTTGTTTTCCTCTCATATGCTGACTGTTGGTCATTTTTTCTGGAAAATTCCATACAAGATAAGTCAATGTCACGAGCTGTGTACCTAACATTTGTCTTGTCAATCACAGAATGAAGAAGACGCTGCGCAATGACATCTATATATCGGCGGATTGGAGATGATGCCCATACATAGCTGTCAAGATCCAAATCATAGTGCCCAATTCTTGATACATGTGTTGAGTTTGAACGCAGAATACATGCTTTGTGAAACAGTCCCCTAATTGCGATTGCAAAAGGGAGAAGTTGGGGGTGAATCTCATCAGTTGCAATAAAGTCAATTACTTTGTAGATATTTTTCTGCTCAGCTGCTGTCTTCAGGCATCTTAAAACAGATTTTAATATGGGGAAGGTTTCACAATCAGAAATGCCAGCCTGAGGGTTTGGCATGGCTCTGCGGTGGATCAAACCTTGGTTATCCAGTTCATGAGACAGATGATCACACTCATGAACTTTACTTGAGAAGTGAACTGATAGTGGAATCAGGGAGGCATTTTTGTCAAAAAGGTAAGCAAGCTTTTTACTTTGTGGCCTGTCCTGGCATCTCAGTGGAGTTATGCTCCTTGTTGTTTCATCAAACAGAAGACGTTCAGCAACCGTGTGGTTAAACATGATCATCATCTCTTCTACCATTAGGTGAGATCGCCTTCTTCCAAGAGTCACATCCTCGTCTGGCATTTTGTAGCACCAGTCGTCCTGTTTTCTGTATCTCCTGTGAACCTCAGCAAAGTTCCATGCTTTCACAAGGCACATTTGAAGCGGGTCAGATTGCTGATGATTATTTTCAAAGATATCTTCAACTTCATCATAAGAAAATTTCCTCTTGGAGTGAATGACAGACTTGCAAATTAATCTTTTCTTTATGCTGTTTTTTTTGGTATCCACTTGTATTATTAAGGAGATGGCTCGTCTGTCTTGGTTAGGAATCAAACTGAAGAAATCAGCACTCAGTTCTTTGGGGAACATGTGTTTAGGCTCCTTTCCACATGGATAGAATGAAGTACACAGCAGTTTTGCATATTTGTCCAGTTCACTGTCTTTAGCCACAAAACTTGCAACATCAGAAATGTGAACTCCTATTTCATAGCACTCACCTAAATCCCGTACACTGATTGCATCATCAAGGTCTTGTGAATTGGCAGGATCAATGGTGAATGTTGGGAGCATGCGAAAATCTTTTCGCCCATCTTCAAATAAATTAATACTTTGAAAGTCACTCATCTGTCTTTCCAAAGATGAAGAAAGTGTTCTCGTCAACTGGAATTCTATGTCAAGAACCTTTAGTCCATCTTCTAAAGTTGTTACTTTTGGAAACTGTCCCACAACAATCCCCAAAGGGTATTTGAAAACATTTCTCCACTTAAGCACTTTGACAACGAAGAGATATTTTCTGTGTGCTTCATTGATTTTGATGAACCTATCTACGGTGAGGTTCTCAGGATTTCTTACAGCAATGTGGTTTGGTTTGTCTTTCCAAAATGGTGTGTAGATTTTGGAGATGCATTTGTTTATAGGTGTCATCACTTGACTATCGTGTCTTTCAAGGGTGCAGACAAATTCTTTGACAGTATCTGCACTTTCAAGGATGTTGATCACTCTTCCAATGGGAGGATTTGATCTCTCACTCAGAATCTCCACTGTTACCTTGTCTCCAGGGAATGCCTGTCCGATATTCTTTCTACCCTTGATATCAATTCTCTGAGTGGGCTCGTCAAGTGGTCTTGCATAGCCACGGTCATAAAACTCTTTGATCAGCTCACAGTGTTTGCGAATGTTAAAGTTAGTCAGCAATTGCTCTTCATCATCTTCTGTAATTTGGTTGTTCATACTACTGACACCCTGCTTATGTTGAAAAACTGGAAACAAGCCTTCCTCTGTCAATGCAACATTGATGTCTTTGCTCTCATCAAGAAGCTCTTGAAGTATTGGGTCTTCTATGTCTGGTATTTCAGATGTAGTTGATTCACTATCACTGCTCTCTTCATCCTCACTTCTGCAGAGCTCAGACATCTCAAGAAGATCTTGTTTCAGAGAATCCAAGGTAAAATCATGGGCACTTCCCTTGTTGATGCAATCCTCTATGTATGATCTCCATAATCTCCAGCATGTACCGAACTGATGGCAGCAAAGTGCAGCTGCATCTCCAACAACAAATATTTGAGACTGGGCTCTTGTCATAACTGTGTTCAGCACTCGTATGTCATTGAAAAACTCAAGACAGGTCCGATCAGTCTACAATAAGCTGTCCTTGGTGTGCACAGTGGAAATCACTATTACTGTGAACTGTTTTCCTGAAAAATATGGGAAAAGGCGGTATGCTCTGTAAATTACATGCATTAAAAGTGTGTATGAACATAATCATGGCATAGTATTACATTTGAGTAATGCAAATTGAGTAATCATCTTTACCTTGCACATTTTCAGCATTCTCCACAGTGAAACGGGGCAGTCTAAGCTGACGCAGTCTTTGCCTGATTTCCAACACCTGAAACACAAAAGAGGCACAAACATCTGGTATAAAAGCACTTACTGTATATGCATCTTACACAAAAGCAGGATGCTGTTAATAGGGCTGTGACGGTGGCTGATTTTTACCACCGCGGTAGTCATGGACTAACAACTGCCGGTGGCGCGGTGTTGAAAAAAAAAAAAAAAAAAAAAAATTATATATATTAGTGTCAAAATCGCGCCTGCAAAACACTAAAATAAATATCAAAGAAATAATGCAGTTAAACAAGAAAGTAGCCACTCTAACGGACGCGAGCGACGCAGCGTGACAAAATACTCATTATAATCAGTGATGCTACACTGGAAGCTGCACGACAAGACATGATAAATCCCCGTCCGGTCTGTGAGGTACTGACACAGAGTTCAAATGTCCTGTATAGACACTAGACAGACCTGTCGCAACGCGGTTGTGTTGCGTCCGGTTTATTTTTCCGCCACCAAGCAAGCTCAGTGACTCCACATCTGCATGTGCTCTCTTTGAAATAGGAATCGTTGCCATATTTCTTTTGTACCATCTTTTATTTATCGCTGTCTCGTTTGTATTTGGCCAGTTTGGAGAAAGCCTCACCAAACCTGACCAGCCAGCATTTGCGATCATGAGAACTTGTGCAAATGCTGATTGGTGACATGAATGCAGATGACTCCAGATCGGCGATGTGGTATTTGCTTTCCCAACAAGATCCATCGCCCAACACTAAATTAATTTGCTTAATGCATAAACAGTTTTTTCCTGCGCTCAAATCTGCCAATCTAAAGGAAACGCTGTGTTTGAGGTAATTTGTTTATAGACTTAGAATTTTGCAACTATTACAGTTATTACACTTATATACAAAACTTTGTATTATGCTTGTGACGTCACGTGCACTACCGCCGGTGGCAGTAGACAACCGCGGTAGCAACCGACCACCATGGTGACACGGTCATCACGGCAACCGTCACAGCCCTAGCTGTTAATAAAATCATAATATAAATTGCCAGCTAGCAATAGGTTTGATACCTGTCTGCCTTGAGAAAGGACACAGACTGATTCTGGATCTTTATCACCCCACTCTTTAGGCCAGCCCTTCATTATTCCTTGCACAGTGTTAATAATGCTTAAAATCTGTTCTGCATTGAACCAGGACATGCTTGTTGGGTCGAAACAGCATTCTCCTCTTACATGATGGAACTGCAAGGCATGTTGTTGTGGATGAGGAGGCACACTTCCTCTAGCTTTGATCACATCACTCCTTCCTACATAAAAATGTGTTGATACAAAATCCACAATGTCCTTTGTGGAACGGAAGTTTTCATTGAAAATAATTCGGCTTTGTTTGGCGCCATCACTGTTTTCAGCTTGGTAGTGATAGAAGAGGCGATTGAGCAGAGTATGTTCTGAGCATTTGTCTTGTTTCACAGAGAAGAGCTTGGGTCCCATCTGCATGTGATCTCCTGCTAAAACAACACGTGTATTTTTACCTGCTAAGCCCAGGGCCATAAGAACCTCACTCTCCAACATCTGAGAAGCTTCATCAATCAGAATGTGGCTGAAGTAGTTTTCAGGGAGGTTCATGTCATGGAAGAAACGAGCCACAGCAGTTGTTGTTATGATGATTCTTGCAGAATCTAAAACAGCTTTATCAGGAAACTCAAACTGATTGCTATCTCTGGATAAATGGCAGTACTGTAGAGTGATGGTATCAGTAGCTCTTGGATTGCTTTCCTTTGCCTTGATTCTCAATGGTTTGGCTTCATGATGAAGAGTTGCATATTCATGAAAATGACCTTTTACATAAAGATCAGCAGAACTGTATAAAAAAAGAGAAATAACTTTAGCTTACAATGACTGGATTAAATTATTACATTTTCAGACAGTTTCAAAATGACACTGGCTTCAAGGTATGCATTTTTATGAGTTTATGCATTCCACGGAAACCAATTCCAAGACTTTGCCCTTAATTGCACCATGCTTTACTGTTTAAACTAGAGAAACAGAATAAAAAACAATAATGCAATTTCCCTGATGAAATTACCAGTATGTATTTTAGATGTTGGTGTGCCAGTGTCGTCACAAGACTCTACTCTGTTAAGCCAGGACAAACAAGCATTAAGCATTAACCATGTGTCTGTTTCGGAGTGTAGAAGCTGAACGGTTTCACGCTCACTTCATGACAGACGAAGGCACTGGTGCAGTCACTTTTTTAAAATCCATTCCATAAAAATACTCCATTATTTTTGGTCATACAGATTAAAGTAATACATCTTCTGAAACTGTACGGATTCTGCATTTATTTGTGTGCACTCAGAATAACAATAAAACATTGCGCTTTTGTATAATAATTCAAACTAACAGGATGTTCTCCCGTTTGGTCTCTGTGAACTTGAGCGCACTACTTTGAATATCTGTGTATACTTGCATTACACACATGATAAATATATCAATAGAGAGTGAAATCTCTTCTTTTTTGAATGAACGAAATCTATCCAGTTAGTTAACGATTTTCTTGTGTTGATTAACATTAATGATTACTGTTACTGATTACTACACTGTTCTCTGTTCTTGCGCTTCAGATGTGTGCGCTGCACGCAAACAGTGCAATTCTTTTCCCTTCCTGTGCTTAAATAGTTTCAAAATCACATTAAAATGTGAACGCAGGAATCATTTAGCGGAACCAAAAAGCACGTATCTTATCGAATACCCGGTTATTGGAAATTTGGAAACGGTTCCCAATACCCAACCATAAAAGTGCCACTGCATTGTGATGTCTTACCTGTTTGTGTGTGTGCAAATCAGGATTTTGTTCTGTGGTTGCTGCACAAGAGCTTGGGTCATCTTTGCAAGGGTTAGAGTTTTCCCTGTTCCAAAAGGTCCATAAATCAACAAAGGTGGGATGCAGCATTTGTTGTCTGTTACGCCCAGAACAAAGTTCATTGCTGCTTGCTGTTTCTCATTTAACTCTCCTGAATCTGACTGGGAAGAAATACAGAACTTGCTGTTTTTCAGATCGGGCAAAACTTTGTCTAAGTTGGGGAGATCATCAATGGCCTTGTGCATCTCACAGAACCAGAGGCGATTTAGCTGGAACTGGACTTCCATCTCACACTGCTGTCCATTCTGCAGGTTCAAATCAGTGCAGCACTGTCTGGAAAGCTGCAAAAGTACTTGTGTTTCTGTGGCAGCGTCTTTTAGAAATTCAGCCTCATAAATAGGCCCAATATAATCATTGTTTTCCACGACACGAACAAGAGATCTGATAGCATGTCTTTTCACTAAGAAACCTTGAGGAGCTCTTGAGGATTGACCACAAGTTCTCAATGGGATTAAGATCTGGGGAGTTGTCAACAATGTCAACATTCTGGTCCCCGAGCCACTTAGTTATCACTTTTGCCTTATAGCACGGTGCTCCATCGTGCTGGAAAATGCATTGTTCTTCACCAAACTGTTGTTGGATTGTTGGAAGAAGTTGCTGTTGGAGGGTTTTGGTACCATTCTTTATTCATGGCTGTGTTTTTGGGCAGAATTGTGAGTGAGCCCACTCCCTTGGATGAGAAGCAACCCCACACATGAATGGTGTCAGGATGCTTTACTGTTGGCATGACACAGGACTGATGGTAGCGCTCACCTTTTCTTCTCCGGACAAGCCTTTTTCCAGATGCCCCAAACAATCGGAAAGGGGCTTCATCGGAGAATATGACTTTGCCCCAGTCCTCAGCAGTCCATTCACTATACTTTCTTCAGAAGATCAATCTGTCCCTGATGTTTTTTTTTGGAGAGAAGTGGCTTCTGTGCTGCCCTTCTTGACACCAGGCCATCTTCCAAAAGTCTTGGCCTCACTGTGCGTGCAGATGCGCTCACACCTGCCTGCTGCCATTCCTGAGCAAGCTCTGCACTGGTGGCACTCCGATCCCGCAGCTGAATCCTCTTTAGGAGACGATCCTGGCGCTTGCTGGACTTTCTTGGACGTCCTGAAGCCTTCTTTACAAGAATTGAACCTCTTTCCTTGAAGTTCTTGATGATCCTATACATTTTTGATTTAGGTGCAATCTTAGTAGCCACAATATCCTTGCCTGTGAAGCCATTTTTATGCAACGCAATGATGGCTGCACGCGTTTCTTTGCAGGTCAGCATGGTTAACAATGGAAGAACAATGATTTCAAGCATCACCCTCCTTTTAACATGTCAAGTCTGCCATTCTAACCCAATCAGCCTGACATAATGATCTCCAGCCTTGTACTCGTCAACATTCTCACCTGAGTTAACAAGACGATTACTGAAATGATCTCAGCAGGTCCTTTAATGACAGCAATGAAATGCAGTGGAATGTTTTTTTTGGGATTAAGTTAATTTTCATGGCAAAGAAGGACTATGCAATTCATCTGATCACTCTTTATAACATTCTGGAGTATATGCAAATTGCTATTATAAAAACTTAAGCAGCAACTTTTCCAATTTCCAATATTTATGTAATTCTCAAAACTTTTGGCCACGACTGTACTTACACATTATACATACATACCTTTTAAGCAGTTTACTTTCCTCTCTTTCCTCTCGATATAAAAAATTGTGCATGTTGTGTTTGTAATTGTCACAGTTAATCACACTGTTCATCTTATCTATCATGATTAGCTTGTATCTGTTTATCAGCTCTCTCTCTGCCTCTTCTCTTTCAAAGAAAGGAATGATTTCCATGCTTTCCTCATTCCAGGGCTCAAGATTCCGGTCAGACTCTTGTTTTTTTTTTGGGAACCTCAAGTGTTGGACATGTGACTGGTGTTCCCTTACACTCATCCTCTCCAACTCTGACCTTGATTTTTTGTCGTAGTACAGGTCTCGTGTTGAAGTCAAACACTACCCACTGCTCATACTTGCCTGGTTGGTCAGATTTGAAGGACACTGGGATTTCATACTCTGCAGAAACAAATGACAATAATTCAGGCGGAAATAATTTGTAAACAAGGGACTTCAATTAATTAACAAATTAATCAATTAGTAATAGTAAAAACATGCCATACAGTTTCTTGCTGGGTTTTGTAAGAAATATTCACCTGTTTGGTTCTTTTTAAACCAATCGCTACTGGAATATGTCCGTTCCTCATTGGGGTCTTTGCCGAGGCTGAATTTTACCCCCAGTTCCCGTTTCAATAAAGCAATAATCTCTAGAGGTTCCTGGAGGGATTTAAGTCAGTTTGGAATTACATTAAGATCAGTGTCATTGCAGAGGCTATCCTACACTACTTTCTCACACTTACAGCAGTCTAAACATGTTTAGAAAAACAACATGGGTACTTGGCAGATGACAGACCTCAAAAACTGGATCTCACCATAGACACAACATATCCATTTGGGAATAAAAACTTTATATTAGGTGGCTTTAACTACTACTTACATCTAAAAATAAGTACAATGTACTTATTGTGTACATATTATATTGCAAAACACTTTTGCTGCTATTGAGGTGGGCTACATGTAAGGTTAGGGACAGGTTTGGTGGTATGGGTAGGTTTAAGAGTGGGTTAAGGTGTAAGGGATTGGTCAACAGTGTAATTACAGATGCAATTACATGTAGGTATTTTTACAAAGTGCTTGCAAGTACATAGTTGTTAAGGCCACCTAAAAAAGTGGGACCGACAATTTTAATGAGAGCTTGTTAAATTCTGCAAAGATGCTTTGAGTATCTTACTTGTGGACATAAGGATAAGGAGTTCCTTAAGGTTTGTTATCAAAATTATGAGCTGAACCCCATAATTCTTACATTAAGAGCAAATGTAGTGCTATCATTAGTAAGTGGTATTACTCTATTGTAGCAAACCTGGTCAAATGTTACAATGACTATCTTTTTTTATACCCATTAATTTGAAATGTAAAGACAAATGTTATACATGTTATGTAATGTACAGACCTTGGATTTAATGGTAAAATTCCATGTACACTGTATTCCCTTTTTCCTTACATACAGACTGTCTATATTTGGGTCACAGCTGATAGAAACATCAGGAAGGGTGTCGCTGACCTGCAGGAATATTGATTCAATCACTGTTTATGATATTGTAAAAAGCTATTTCAAAAAGTTGTGTTGTAAATATATAATAAAAAAATTGCATGGATCAATAAAAAGTATTTCTTAGCACACATAACACAAGGTTCAAATTAAATGCATGTACATTAACAATGGAAAAGGGTCAAAGAGAGGTCAGAGATACACCTGTCAACATGTCATATAATGACATCATACATTGTTCATTACTAAATGCCCCACTTACAATAATTGTCTTTTCATTGCAGTGTCTGTATTCCTCCAAAATGTTGTCCTGATAGGACAGTAGACCCATCTCGGCAGCATCTCTGGCTCTTTTTCTTGAAGTCTTGATTCTCTTTTGCCATTCACAAAGTTCTTCTTGACTGTGTGCCTCTGGGCAGTCAACACCATACTCGCATATCAGGGATCTAAGAGAATGTTTTATAGGAAGCTTAAACTTACTTGGATAAAAGCAAACATCTAATGGCACGTCACACTTCATATAAATACCTTTCACAAAGTTTCAGGTCCTTGTATGTTGGTGGTGGATTTCTGTACTTCCAAGACTGAGAGGTACCTGTATCTTCAAAGATCAGTCTCCTGTGATTCACAGTGAAACAGTGGTTCTTCAGTTCCTCATCTGTTGGGAAGTAGATGTGGCAGAATGTGCAGTCGAACTGTCCTCCTTGTAGTGTCCTTTGGTTTTGTTTTATCATTTTCACAGGCTTGGCCGGGAGGCAACAACCCTCCACAATGAATTGTCACCTTTCCTCTTGATCAGTAAGATGTCTTCTGAGCAGTTATGGATGATCTCCTTATAGCAACATGAAATCTCATTGTGTTTTTACAGTGCTTTTTTACAACTGATACACAGCGTGTGTGAATCTAGTAATGCTTTAAGATTTTATGCGAGAGCCTTGACTGTAAAAAGAAAACGTTTGCAATTAGAATGAGATTTTACAACTTATTGTTTTTGTTCCCTTGATATTTTGCTATGGGTATTTATCATGTGGTTTTTCAAAATATGAATAAAACAAGGTTTGTGTGATAACTATAAATGTATAATACTTTGTTGTTTTACTCTGAAAACATGAATTTTTAAGCAGTTACGTTTATTTTTTTAAACACATTTGTACATAGGAACCAGGGGTTTCTAGCCAATTTTACACACTAGGCAAAATCCTTATTGTCACTCCCCCATGTTATATATATATACATATACAGACCCGGAAGAGAAGACAATGCTGAATAGATGTAATTTTTGTTATTTTGGACCAAAATGTATTTTCGATGCTTTAACAAATTCTAACTGACCCTATGATGTCACATGGACTACTTTTAAGATGTTTTTCTTACCTTTCTGGACATGGACAGTATACCGTACATACATTTTCAATGGAGGGATAGAAAGCTCTCGGACTAAATCTAAAATATCTTGAACCGTGTTCTGAAGATAAACGGAGGTCATTTTTGGGTGAACTAACCCTTTAATGTTATGTTTGTCGTTGTCTCATATTAGATACGCTGTTTTTTGTAAATGCTACTGCTTCTGTTAACTTTCAATATATGGTTTTATTATGATTAAAGCTTTAATACAGCACAGCAACCGTACGCATATCCATGTATAATGCTTCTCACTGCTTTGTGAAAATAAGTGTATAAATAGAACAGTTTGTTGGAGCTGATCTGACGATTTGAATGATAGAGAGAGAGAGAGAGAGAGAGAGAGAGAGATGCAGAGCAGTATTGCTCGCCTAGGCTTCCGGCTTTGCTACCGTTCGGACGTTCTAGCTTACTGCTCTGCGCTTTGCTTCTTATTTCTGTACTTTTCTCTGATTTTTCTAAGATTTTTCTAAGATTTCTACATCAGCAGATCAGCACAGTGCTTTTAAAAAAACAGATTTTTTTGGCACAAACGCTAAAACTAAAAACTCTTTGGGACTGGAATAATACTACAAAAAGGAAACTTTGCCTCCCACTGCCAGCAGCTTACATTCCAGAGAGGGGAAAACAACTGCCTACATTCAAACAGAAGAGAGAGAAAATGCCTCCTGTTGGATCTACTTGTTGCATGAACTGCTGCAAACTTCTACAAAGGATTGTGATTCTTGAAACAAAGTTACTTGCTGGACTTCCAAAACAGACGGAACACTTAGCAGATCGTCGTCATGGACCTTCTCAGCATACAGCCGGTGAGTCCCATGAATCTTCTGAATCTCAACAGTTTATACCAAGTGTAGAGGAACAAGCCGAAACTGATCGCCACACTAATCGATGGCACAAACAGGGAGCGAGACCCAAAGGAAAACGAAATATCAGATTGTCACGAGTTTCTCGCATTGCTGCCGTAGCTTCCTCTACCCCAGATTCGACTATGACAAGGCTTGTGAATACTGGCATTCAACCACCCCCTATACATCTTGAGAACAGATTTGAAGCATTAATGAATGTGGGTGAGGAATCCCCAAATGTATTTAAACATGGATCTGATCAGCCAGCAGCTAACATCGCTACTAACAGGCGCTCAAGGACGAGCTGAAAGCAGACATCGGCTTTCAGCTCAGAGCGCAGCCGAGCCAAGGACTCTGATAGTGGGTGACTCTGTTATCAGAAACATCCGTAGCAGGACTACAACAACATGCTGCCTTCCTCAAGCAACGGTCTCTGATGTGAACAAGGAACTTCAGAACATTCTGATGAAGCACAAGACTGCAAATCGAATCATCATCCATGTGGGGAAGAATGATATTCGGAAAGAGCAGTCAGAACTCCTTAAGAAGGACTTCAGTGAACTCTTTGAAACACTTCGAAGACTCAAAGTTCAGTCGTTCATCAGTTAACCACTCCCAGCAAGGGGAACAAATATGTTTTCAGGGTTGCTTGGGCTGAACACATGGCTACAAAGATCTTGTAATATAAAAGGAGTGAATTTCATCGACAACTTCAATCTTTTCTGGGGCCATAGACAATTGTTTAAACCGGATGGCCTCCACCCAAACAAACTTGGTGCTAGAGTGTTTAAGGACAATATCTACTTTTCCCTCCGTCATCCTTCAGCAGAGTGTGTCAATCCATTCAGCACACACACACCGGGTCCGAGTCATCATGTGGTTGATATATCCCACCAGGACACTGATATCACCACACAGCCAAAACAAGCACTGCTCATGGACACTATCCCGACTGAGCCCTGCCCACAGAGCTCCTCACAGACTGACTGTGATGTATCAAAACAGCTACAAGATTCAGCAACCAGGGATTACTTTCTGGAAAACAGCCAGGGAAGCCAGGACAACATATCACAGCCACCGGAAACACCAGAGACACAGCCCATCTCACCAGACACATTATCACTTTCTCCAGCATCTCCACTTCTGTGCTTCTCACAGAAAATGGAGGAATTGGTGTATGCTGGGACTAAACTCTCTCACTCATTTGCTGCAAGCCCGCAGATATCACAAAAAAAACGGCAGGCCCAAAACCACCAAAGCCTGTGGTCCCTGCTCCTGCGAAAGCTCTTCGACCACTGCCACAACGCCAGGGCCCAAACCCTCTATCTGCTGAAGGTGAACCAAAAACAACTGATAGCAGCTCTCAGTGATATGTGTTGGGTCCCCGCTATAATAACAGCAACATTCACAAATGCCTACTGAACAAGCGGGAACCCAGTGTGCCTGTAGCTTTCTCTATTTCAGTTTTATCACGTGATAGAAAGTCTAAGGCCATCTCAAGCCGAAGGGCAAACTCATCTAATCTGCGGCCTATTATGCATCAAACTAAGATTGATATAAAGACACAAAGCACAGCCATCAAGTTAGCATCTTTAAACATTTGCTCACTAAAAAATAAATCATTTCTAATAAATGACTTTATAACCACAAACAATCTGGATTTTATGTTTCTAAACGAAACATGGCTTGAAGACAGCTGCAATGCAACAGTCCTTAATGAAGCAGCCCCTCCTAACTTCACTTACATGAGTGTCTGCAGGACTGTTAGGAGAGGTGGGGGTGTAGCTGCAATTTTTAAAGATGTCTATCAATGCAAGCAAGTGTCATTTGGTCAGTACTTGTCTTTTGAATATCTAGGGATTGTGCTGAAAGGTGCTCCATGCATTCTGTTTATTATTATTTACAGGCCTCCAAAATACTCTCCAGCCTTTGTTGAAGAGGTCACAGAAATGTTATCAATGATTTCCTCAGAGTTTGACTGTTTTGCTATTGCAGGGGATTTTAATATTCACATAGATAATTCAGAAAACAAAACTACAAAAGAAATGATAACGGTTCTAAACACTTTTGACTTGACTCAGCTTGTGCATGGACCCACACACAAAGGTGGACACACTCTAGACTTAATCATCAGTAGGGGTCTAAACATTTCATCCATTGTTATTAAGGACATAGCACTATCTGATCATTTCTGTATTTTCTTTGAAATTTTGTTGTCTGCTACAACTGAATCTAGATCGGTCTCTGTCAGAAGGAGATGTATTAACGAGAACACAAGTGTACTATTTATGGAAGCTATATCTTTAACACCAAGCATTTCTGCAGACTCTGTTGATACTCTCCTTGATTCATTCAACTCAAAAGTTAAGAATGTTATTGATGATATTGCTCCAATAATAATCAGAAAGAAAACAAACAGACAGAAATCAGTTTGGAGAAGATCAACAGCAGTTCAGACTATGAAAAGACAATGCAGAAAAGCAGAGCGGATGTGGCGGAAGACAAAACTTGAAATTCACTATAGCATCTACAAAGACAGCCTTCATGCTTTTAATGTGAATTTCTTCTCAAACCTTATAAACAGGAACTTAAATAACACTCGTACTCTTTTTGCCACTGTTGAGAGACTGACAAACCCCCCAAGTCAGATTCCCAGTGAAATGCTCTCAGACAGCAAATGCAATGAGTTTGCATCCTTCTTTTCTGATAAGATCATCAATATCAGGAAGGCGATTAGCACATCCTCAAGGAATGCAGAGGTCAGACAGATTAGGCCACAATATAAAAAAGATACTATGTCGATTTTTGAAGCAATTGATAGCAAAATTCTGGAAGACATAGTGCAGCACCTAAAATCGTCAACCTGCTATCTTGACACACTTCCCACATCTTTTTTCAAAAATGTGTTTAACTGCTTAGAAGCAGATCTTTTAGAAGTGGTGAACGCTTCACTTCTTTCTGGGACATTTCCAAACTCCTTAAAAAATGCAGTTGTTAAGCCCCTCCTGAAAAAGAGCAATCTTGATAACACCATTTTGAGCAATTTTAGACCAATATCTAATCTTCCTTTTATAGGTAAAATTATAGAAAGGGTAGTTTTTAATCAGCTGAACAAATACTTACACTCAAATGGATACCTGGACAATTTTCAATCTGGTTTTCTACCGCATCACAGCACAAAGACAGCACTCATTAAGATAATAAATGATATTCGCTTAAATTGTGACTCTGGCAAAATATCGGTGCTGGTATTGCTAGATCTCAGTGCTGCGTTTGACACTGTCGATCATAACATACTACTAGAGAGACTGGAAAACTGGGTCGGGCTTTCTGGGATGGTACTCAAATGGTTCAGGTCATACTTAGAAGGGAGAGGTTATTATGTGAGTCTAGGAGAGCATAAGTCTAAGTGGACGTCCATGACATGCGGAGTCCCACAAGGGTCAATTCTTGCACCGCTCTTGTTTAGCCTGTATATGCTTCCCCTAAGTCAAATAATGAGAAAGAATCAAATTGCCTATCACAGCTATGCTGATGATACCCAGATTTACCTAGCCTTATCTCCAAATGACTACAGCCCAATTGACTCCCTCTGCCAATGCATTGGTGAAATTAATAGTTGGATGTGCCAGAACTTTCTTCAGTTAAACAAGGAAAAAACTGAAGTCATTGCATTTGGAAACAAAGATGAAGTGTTCAAGGTGAATGCATACCTTAACTCTAGGGGTCAAACAACTAAAAATCAAGTCAGGAATCTTGGTGTGATTCTGGAGACAGACCTTAGTTTCAATAGTCATGTCAAAGCAGTAACTAAATCAGCATACTATCATTTAAAAAACATTGCAAGAATTAGATCTTTTGTTTCCAGCCAAGACTTGGAGAAACTTGTTCATGCCTTCATCACCAGCAGGGTGGACTATTGTAATGGGCTCCTCACCGGCCTTCCCAAAAAGACCATTAGACAGCTGCAGCTCATCCAGAACGCTGCTGCCAGGATTATGACTAGAACCAGAAAATATGAGCATATCACACCAGTCCTCAGGTCCTTACACTGGCTTCCAGTTACATTTAGGATTGATTTTAAAGTACTTTTACTCGTATATAAGTCACTAAATGACCTAGGACCGAAATATATTGCAGATATGCTCACTGAATATAAACCTAACAGAGCACTCAGATCATTAGGATCGAGTCAGTTAGAAATACCAAGGGTTCACACAAAACAAGGGGAGTCCTCCTTTTAGTTACTATGCCGCCCGCAGTTGGAATCAGCTTCCAGAAGAGATCAGATGTGCTAAAACACTGGTCACATTTAAATCTAGACTTAAAACTCATCTGTTTAGCTGTGCATTTATTGAATGAGCACTGTGCAATGTCCGAACTGATTGCAATATATATTTTCACTGTTTTTTTTAATTTTATGTAAAATCATTTTCTTACTGTTTTAAATTAATTTTAAATAAGTACAGTTTAATAATTTTAAAAGTTTTAAAATTGCTTGTTTTATTCTTGTTATTATTTTTCTTCATTACTATTTTACTTTCTTTTATGTAAAGCACTTTGAATTACCATTGTGTACGAAATGTGCTATATAAATAAACTTGCCTTGCCTATTGAGAACCGCTTCTTTAGAACATTGGTTTTGAAACTTAGGAATTCATTAGAATCGTTAGAAGACAGAATCGCAATTCATACATGAACAGATTTTTACGTGCACCACTAGTTTTCAATTCCTCTTCTCTAAAGCAGCAGAAAATGGCCTCGCCTCTTTGTTGCGTGTTGCCAGGGGGCGGGGTTTATCTGGGTTTGTGATGTAATGGACCCAGGAAGAAGCTTGCTTTAGTCCCTTACCAGCTGTTTTTGTAGGCATTAAACTGCCAGAATTTTAAAAAGATGATATTTCCATTTACATAGAATTTTCAGTGCTGTAACTTTTGCAGATATTGTTTATTCTCAAACAGCAACACTAACTAACGTTAAAAAAGTGAAATCGCAATCAACCATCCCTTTAATTGTATTACATTTGGATTTGGATAGAAATTTCCCCTGCGGTTATTATGGGTGGCTCAATAGCGCGATATGCGGTATTACCGCTGTTTTTTTTTTTTTTACATACCTTATTTATCCTGATTTTGCTGCACACAAAGCTCTATCGTTGAGTTATGTAGCATATATTGTTGCTTTTTTAACTGACAGAGAGACACGTTTTAAAACATTTTTGTTTATTGTTAAATGCCAAACAGCAACAAGAACATGCATTTTCCAAAAAATTTTTTTTTGAAGAAATCAAAGAGTTCTAACATGTCTTACACATATTTGCGCGCGACTTTGGACAGCAGCGGAAATCTAGACTGATTATCGTGTCACCACTGGCCCACCAGGACAGTGGATTCGCGTTGGAGTCGATGCATTCCTCAAGCAGATACAGCGTGTGTTAGCTCGTTATCTGCTCACGCTCTCTTGGGTATGGGCACTGACGCGGAGGTTGTCCTTTCACGGCTGTATTTTACAGATTTCGCAAAGGCATCAGCTACTCCTAACTGTCGACCGGTACTGGTCTCAGCTGTTCTTTTTGATGTTGCTCCGTGACCTGATGCTTGAGGGGGCAGCTGCGCTGGATGACAGGGGACACTCTAAAACGCTTACCGTCAAAAACGCTTAACATGGCTAAATGTACTAAGACAGTGATATTAACAGACCAAACTCACTAAAAATCATGCTAATAAAGTATACCATCTATAATAAATCAGATGAGCCCTGAATATGAATGAAACTCTAATAACACGTTAAGCCTTTTCCTCCCATAGAAAACCGTTATAAGAAAACGATTAATGTGGCTTAATGTACTAAGACTGTGATTTTTAAAAACCAAACTCACTAAACATTATACTAATAAAGTATACGATGTACAAAAAAAAAAAAAAGATGATCCCTGAATATGAATGCAAGTCGTTTAATAACACGTTAAGCCTTATGATGGTTTTCTATGGGAGGAAAAGGCTTAACGTTTTATTAAACGCGTTGAATTTATTTTCAGGGATCATCTGATTTTTTGTAGATAGTATACTTTATAAATATGATGTTTAGTGAGTTTGGTCTGTTAATATCACTGTATTAGTACATTAAACCACGTTAAGCGTTTTTCACGTTAAGCGTTTTAGAATGTCCCGATGACCTCAAATTAGATGTATTGCCGCGTCACAGGAACCTTTTTGAAGCAAATTTTGCATATCAGCTCATCTATATTCGCTGTCTCGCCCTTTTCATTGGGTTGAAAGCCAAAATGTTCCCAAACTGGCGACGTGACATTGGGTTGGGATGAGATCGAGCGCCTCCCATCATTTCAGCCGGCCTATTCAAAACAAACGAAGCACCATAAAGCTACAACGGCTCGCGAGAAAATTACAGTCCTAACCATATTGTATCATTAATTTATTTAACATTAAATGCACAGTGACAAATTGAAAAAACAAGAAGGCCACAGGCTCATAAAAAAAACAACAACAACTGAACACTGCGGTTGCCGCGGTTTCTGCGGTTGCTATCTTTCCTCTGCGGTTTGCATGTCAATAGCGCGGTATTACAATATTGCGGTTATCGCGACAGCCCTACTTTTTATATTTATCTGTTTTTTTGTTCAATTGTTTTGTTGTTGTTGCTTGAAACATTGATTTAAAGTGTCAGTTATTGCATTATTATTTCAGTCAACCCTATTACCTCAAACTATATAAAAGCTTGATCAGTGGCATAATGCAGCTACTTAATCCTTTGTTACTCATAAACACGTGAACTCATGATATCTATCAGATATTTCTTTGAGTTTGCCCCTCTTCAATCCCTCCTCTCTTCTTACTCGCTCCCTTCCACAGATGTTTCCTATTATTGTTTGAGTGTGAGTGATCTCATCTTCTCTCTTACTCCTGCCCTCCCTTTCATTCCCCTTGTTTTTCTCCCTCCTCCCAACACTTCCCGACGTTTATATGGAATACATGACACACTGATCATGTAATACACATGTAATACTGACACACTGACACACAAGTGCAGTTATGACACAATAAGTACAATGCACGTAACTATTTTAGTTAGGAATTAGTTATAATTAATTATAATTTAGTTAGAGATGATTTACTTTCATGCTCAGTATGACTACTTTCATCGTGTAACAAAATGCAATGCTTTCAGAATGAGAAACCTTTTACTAAATGGAAAGCTGTAAACTAAGCAGTGACTGAATTCCACGGATGATTACAAAATGTAATGATTTTTTATTTTTTTTATGAAGATTCATTAACTTCTTTCTGTTAAATAAACTGTTCACAAAAGAATCAAGTAACATGAATTAGTAATGCACAGCGTTATCGTACCTTCATATTTTCCTTCCCATCCTAACGGTTTTCTGATGTGTCATGATCTTCCTGTAACACTGGATGATTCAGCCGCTCTCAGTGTCATGTGCATCAAGAGTGTGCTTGTACAGCTTTCAGTTTCAATACTGATGAAAATCACAGAAGGCAAACGTAAGGGGTTTAAGCCCATCCTTTTACTAAATCAGAAAAAACAACAACCCTTAAAGGGTTAGTTCACCCAAAAATTAAAATTAGTCTGCGTTTTACTCTCCTCAGAAGCATCCTAGGGTGAACTAGCCCTTTAATTTTCCAATTAGACTTTGTATATCTACACCAATTTAAGCATACATCAGTTATGTATTTGCTACATGTTTTCACTATCACAAGAAAACACTATGTTTGCATACAACATGCATTTTCTTTTAAACCAATACTGAACAAATTAGTAATGTTTGCCACATTGCACAAGCTTAACTTTTTATCCTGAAATAATTAAGAATGGAACTTATACTGAACATTCTTTATCCTGTATTATAATGTTTCTTTTAACAAGATATTTACAATCTTATAAGGAAAATAAAACGGATGCACTCTTATTAAATGAGACATTGTTATGAGGAGATTACCCGTTTAATTTTTAACGTGGAATCGCTGATCAATGATAACATTTAAATGAAAAAAATATTGTTTCCAATGTTGGGGTCCTTTAAAAGGATACTCAGTAACACTGGCATAAGATGTGATGGATGTGCCAACATATAATGTAATGTTGATTGGCAACGTTTTAGAATTTTGAGAAATAAATGTACCTTAGCTATTCGGGCCTCTAAATCAAATTATTATCTTAATGCAACTACTGATAACTTTAACAATTCTTCTAAATTCTGGAAAACAATTAAATTATTGCAGAACAAAAAAGTTTCAGACTTTCCCCAGAAATTGATCATTTGAAATGTAACCATCACAGATAAAAGTGACATTTTAAATGCCTTTAATGCACACTTTTAGAAGGCAGATCATCTATTTGATCAACAGTTTCCATCAATTTCAAGTGATGCTTCAACACATTTTTTGCCACCTAGTACATTTTCTATCTCTGATTTGTCATTTGATTTTGAAGCCCTACAAGTTCAAGATGTTATGAAATTATTAAATTCTATAGACCCTAAAAAGGCACCTGGACCTGATGGTCTGGATCCCTTTTTGTTAAAGGTGGCTGCACCGGTTATAGCTGAGCCTATTACTCATATTTTTAATATGTCATTAAGTTTTAATCAGATCCCAGCTATCTGGAAACAAGCTTACATTACTCCCCTATTCAAGTCTGGTGATCAATTTAACATGAATAAGTTTAGACCCATCTCTAATCTTCCTGTTCTTTCTAAAATATTGGAATCTTTAGTTGCTACCAAACTTAAATCATATTTGCGCTCACATAATATTTTAAATAAAATGCAATCCGGGTTCCGGTCGGGGCACAGTACAATATCTGCCACTTTAAAAGTCATGGATGACATCAAAGAGGCCATGGACAGTAAACTTAGCTGTGTTTCTCTGTTCATAGACCTCACAAAGGCGTTTGATACTGTGGACCATCCATTATTGGTTAATACCCTGCTGAGAGCTGGCATTGGATGTAACGCGGTCAAATGGTTCCATAGCTATTTGACCAATCGTTCACAAATGGTCAAATATGGCAATGATTTGTCAAACCCAGTCCTTGTAACTAAGGGTGTTCCACAGGGTTCTGTTTTGGGTCCCTTGCTTTTCCTAGTTTATATTAATAATGTTTGTGATAATCTTAATTTTTGTAAATATCACCTTTATGCAGATGATACAATTCTGTAATCCTGTGCCCCCACAGCTAAATTAGCTTTTTCAAATCTACAGGCAGATTTCAATACCCTGCAACATGCCCTACTAGATTTGAAGCTGTTGTTAAATCCGCATAAAACTAAAGTTATGGTTTTTCAAACTGGGCGAACAAAGCTATCATGGAATTTGCATCCAGTCTGTAGATAATTACAAATATCTGGGATTTTGGATGGATAAAAATCTAAACTTTAAATATCATGTTGATTTTCTTGCAAAGAAATTAAAATTCACATTGGGTTTTCTGTATAGACTAAAGTCCTGTTTTTCCTTGGCTTCAAGAAAACGTTTAGTTGTTAGCCTTTTTCTGTCACAGATTGATTATTGGGATACTATTTACAGATTTGCCTCTCTGTCAACCTTGTCCAAACTTGACCCCCTTTATCACTCTGCTCTCAGATTCATCACAAATTCTAGTTTTAGGACACATCATTGTTTACTTTACAGTTTGGTAGGATGGTCATCTCTGCATTTGCGCAGGCTTGAACATTGGTATATTTTAATTAACAAAGTTATTTTAGGGAAACTTCCAAAGTATTTATATAGGAAATTTTTATCATTTCAAAGCTCCTACAATCTCAGGTCATATAACTGGTTACAGTTTAAAGTGCCGGCTATTAGAACAGAGGTTAGAAAGCTAAGCCTGTTCTATTATGGCCCCTGGTCCTGGAATGAAGTGCAGAATAAACTTAAACTACAATCCCTCATCTCTTTAGGTGATTTTAAACATAGAATAAAAAAATTGGTCATTGCTAAGTGCAGATGTTTTGATAATCCCACTTCCACTTAAATTTATTATTAATATGATTTTATTAATGTTGTTTCTGTGAACAGTATTATATAGGGTATTAGGTAATACCAAATTGTTTATGCTGCTGTATTCTTTGTTGTATTTATTGATGATGTTGGTTTTGTCTGTGGTTTGTTATCTGTTTAATCCTGCTATCTGACCCTGTCTTGACTAGGTCTCACTTGTAAAAGAGGTTTTAACCTCAATGTGACTTTCCTAGTTAAATAAAAGTTAATAACATATACTTGCCATTAATCCTAACAACCAAATTTGAAATTAATTTCAATTCAACAAATGCACAATACCATTATATTGACACTAACTTGGATTTTATATTGGTTGGTAAATAAAACTATAACACTAGAAGATACATTTAGATCAATGCTGGGCATTAAGAAAACAAAAAGGTTTATTACACATGAAACCCAAACATGCCTGAGGTGACCACAGACTGGAATGGTACACAAACTATTAAACAAATCAGGTGAATGAAACTACTTTAATTGTACCTTGAGGACAGACATCACGAGTATATGAAGTGTAAATATTTATTCTACCACCTGACCACTCCCTTTCCGTGCAATTTTATGCAAAGTTTGGACAAACAAAACAGGTTTACATCATGGCTAAATGTGCCATTGTCCTGCCTCTGACTTTAGGAACCAGAATAGTCGTAATTGTGAGTACTTTTAAATATTTTGTAAATCTACAAGAACCCTTGTGATACACACACATAATAGCAGCAATATGTGAGCAAACAAAACAGCTTCAGTTTCATTTATCTCACATGGCCAGAGTTAGTCAAAAACACGATGACATGAACACAAAAACACTTATTTAATGCCGCTTCATTGACTTATTAAGCAGTACTTGATTGTATGAGTCTTATCTGCAGTAAACAGTCATAGTGGTTAAGAAACTATACTCCGAAACTACTGCGTCAGTCATTTCCATATTCAATACCTAATCAGAAACTTAGTCATGGACAACGAAAAAACTAGCAAGAGACAGAAACTTCACAGATCCTCACGAGACACTAAATTGCTATAAATATTGATAAACAACTTAGAAAATCTGATGTGCTGCCAACATAAATTATCTCTTGCATGCGTTCTTAGTTTCCCTCTATTGCAAAAATGACAGAGACCCTTTCTTACGAACTTGTAATGCTTTAATCTTATTTTAAATGGTTTTCAGTAATACGTTAGCAGCATATAGCTTAGACATTTGTCTTTCAGGTCACTGAAAAACAAACCCACAAATTTGAGTCAGTGGCCCTTGAAATGAATCTAAACACTCAACGTGAATGAATCTTATCCTATAAAGTGCAGTGTGAATGTGGATACAGCCATGGTTTTTGTTAGATTTGCCAAGTTTGTGAGATTCAGACCTGCTAAATAAAAGCCTAGACCAGACTAAATGACCAGATTGTACCATTGCTGGTTACAAATAAGGTATGTTTTGACAGTTTCATGCTGGTTTTAGCTTAACCACTCAGCTAGCTGGTCTATTGGCAACAATAACCCTTTTAATCAGCTTGTGTTGAGTAACATACCCCTAATACCAATCTATAAACAAGTCTTTAAACTGGTCCAAGTTGTTGTTTTTTTCAGCAGGCAGATACATTTCATGATCAAAAGTATGTGAACCCCTTTTTACAATAAATGCGTTTGGCTAGTCAGATAACTCCAAATCTTAATGCTACTCCATACAATGACAGTCTAGAGATTGTTCAACAGCTTTGGACGATGCTTTTCAGTTTCAGAAATTCTAAGTCCTTGTGCACAAAGCAGGTGACTGTGATTCAGCCCAGTAGGGCATGTTCCTTATTAGATCAACATCAGCTAATCAGATTTTAGAAATAGGTAAAAGAACGTTTAGGGTTTGGCTCAGGACTGGAGCCTAAGCAACATTCCAACTTCTCTCAGGTTTTAGCCATACTTTTTGATAAAAATTGGTTTTAGGGATAGGGAAAAGACTTCTTGTTCTAGGATCAACAGAAGATGTTGATCCAGGAACACCACGCAAGTCAAAGTCCATCAAGAAATGTGAACAATTTTGACTGGCCTTCACAAAGTCCAGACCTGAATACCTTTGGGATGAACTGGAATAATGACTCCCAGAAGAACTAGACATTTTATGAAGAACAAACTGCCTGTTAATGCCCATGCATTGGAAATTAAACAATCAGCAAGCATGTGTGGGTGTGGTGTTTGGGTGCTCACATACTTTTGTCCACACAGTGTATGTGGGATGCTGTTATATGCTCATACATTTATTGGAAAGGGAGGCTGATAAGGTAAGTATGATATGACCTCTTAAAACTGTGGCCAGAGAATGAGATATTATCCAAATGCAGCCGTGATTGGACGTCTCACAGCTCTGGCGTTAAAGAGTGTCCTTAGCCAGAGAGCTCAGTGTAAAGTTCCTTATTCTTACGAACTTCTGCAGCATGAAGCTCCTAACAAAGAAAAGAGACACAGCAATAAATTTACAATAAAATACAGTGTTGTAAGCCAGAAAAACAGCATGCAATAGGAACGGTGGAAAGTTAAAAGCTTGTACTTCATTATGCAAACATGTAAAAATAAAACTGCATTCCCAGCCCATTTTATACTTTCTTGATTTTTTGGGACTTGGGAACATAAAAAGTCTGTTTAAAACAAAAGCCATTCCCATAGCTCAAACAGTAAGAGGCATCATGATGCTATGATAATTTGTTTGATTCCTAGGTAATGCATGAACTGATAAGATATATACTTTATATGCAAATGTCAAACATAAACACCTTTGGTCTATGACATACTGTACTATTATTTTAGACACCAGTTATTACTTAGCATACTATTTAGGACAGTGTGCAGTTTGGAGAGTCAAAGAATGTTTATATTTTATATTATTTGTTTATGAAGTAAATGCATCTTGATTTAAGAATCTTTTAGACATTTGCATGGGAAAACAAAGACAAGAAACTGAGGAGGATGTCACTTTTTTTTAGTGTGTTCCTTTTGTTTTTGAAAAAATGATTTAAAAAGTCAAACAGTAAGAGGCACCATGGTGCTATGGTAATTGGTTTGATTCCTAGGTAATGCATGAACTGATAAGATATATACTTTATATGGAATGTCAGTTGCCTGGGATTAAAGCATCAGCGAAACGCAAACAATGTAAAATGGATTTAGATCTGAATGAGAACTTCAAAAATTTTGAGGAGGCACCTTAAATGGAATGTTGGAGGCTGAGAGTCATATTCTTTATAAAATAGCATACACTGATTCATTAATAACAACCAGACAGACTCACCTTCTCTCTCAGACGCTGTTTGAGAGCATTAAGACGGGCCATGCGGTTTTCTTGAATCAGCTCCATTTTGTGGTGGAGTTTCTCCTCGGTCATCTTGCTGTAGTTGTTGTTGACCTCCTGGGCCTTGGTGAGCACCTCCTTTTCACGCTCCCGTTTATCCGCCAACTGCTTCAGCACCTGCTTCTCCTGAGACTACAGAAAGAGATGCAGAAAGGTGTGACGGTGAACTTCTCTGACAATTAAACAGTGCAGAGAAGCCAGAAACTGAGAAGTCATAAAAACAGCAATGGACATATAAAATGAGGACAGTGTTCCTATCAAACGGAGTACCACAATGGTACTAACTGATTACCATATTCATATCCAATGGTATCCACATGCTTCATGATAAAATCTTTTAAAAATAAAGGTTCCATAGAGACACAATTTTGGGTTCCTCAAACAACCTTTCAGTGAATTTCCTAAAAAAAAAAAAAAAAAACTTTTCTCTTAGTTTGAAGGACACTATCTAATACTCCAAAGAACCTTCTTCCACTCCCAAGAACCTTTAATGCATTGAAATGGTTCTACACTCTTAAAAATAATGGTTCCAAAAGAACCTTTTCATAAAGATGCCATCTTTGCTTCCCCAAAGAACCATTTTAATGACAGTTATTGAAAGAACCATATTTATCAGTGAGCACAACATTTGAACAATCTAAATAACCTTTTCCCCCATTATAAATAATGTTTTGTGCAATGGAAACCATTGATGCCAAAAAATAACCTTTATTTTTAGAGTGTTAAGATTCTCAATTACTCATGTGCTTTTCATGAATGCGTCTCAAAAGATAAATGCATCCGCAAACAATTAAATATTATTCAAGTATGCTGGATGTGTTGCTCAAGAAACATCCTGTTGACGAATTCTACTAGAAATAGAAGCAAGCGTCCAAGAAACATGGTAAATCTGGATGCTTATGTGCTGTGCTCCACAGAAAGAACTTAACATATGAAATAAAGCAGTATTTAAATGGCGTCATCATCGTACCTTCCGTCTCTCCTTGGCAGCCTCCAGCCTCTTCTGTAGTTCCCCCAGGGAAGGCTCCTTCTTCTGGGGAGGCAGTGCCAGAGTCTGGGGTCTCTCTGGAGACAGCTCAGTTGGACTCTTCAAGATGACCTCAAATGCTTGGCCAGAAGCTCGCTTATCCAGTGACTTCACCTCCATATCTGTGGAGGAATGATGATGAGGACAAAGACTTTGAGATGCATAAACTTTAACCTAAATATTCTGGCAATAGGGCCTTCAATCATTGGCTGTTGAAGCTCCTACCTTCAAACTGACCGAAGGTGTTGGGATGTGGCTGGGAATACAAACAGGAGCACAGGAGAGACAACACTGACATCTCTCTCAGCTTCTCAGAGTAGGCTGCCAGAAACAGAGAGAAATATTGTTTGAATACAGTAAAAATGGCAATAAATCAGTGATGCATATGCATGCGGTTGCAGATTGGTTGCAAGTTTTGCTAATGCAACTTATTTTCAAAAAATCTGCAGAAACCCTGTAACAGTTCAGTAGATGTTTCAAAATGTCTACTGAAAACAACTACAAAATACATTAATTATTGGAAATTTGCTGTTACTGGTATATAGGAAGGGAGTTTGTATTACAGCAATATCTTACAGAATCAGATGTAGAGGCGTTTCCCTGAACTGACCAGTATTGCTTCATGAAATAGTTTATAAGGAATGCATGAATGCAAGCATGTTACTGGGCTGCATTTGGCATCAAACCCCACCCAAAATCTGGTTGATGCATTATTTATCCAGTTAACACAGCACAAGACATGTCAGCCAAATAATGCACTGTGTGACCTTGTGTGAATCTGAGTGAAGTGTCATGATGATCACGTAGTAAAGCAACATCATACCACTCCTTAATAAGATGCATGATTATATTGAGGAATCACAAATCACCAACACAAAGCAAATGCATGCATGCAAAAGGGACAGATTTAAATGTTAGTGTTCATGAAAGGAGCTAATGGTGTTTTTGTGCAGCGGAGCACATTTATTTATGACCCATGAGCTCCAAAAAAACGGTGACAATGATAACTCAAATATTGCTTTGTCTGCTGAACATTAAAGCAAAGCACACGATATAATGTGCACAACTTACAGTTGTTATTTTTTTAGAAGATTTACAACTATTTCAGATGCAAACTAATTTCACCAATGATGCAGAGCAGTTCTGCTCATTGGCTGCTCAAGGTTCTTTACAAGGTCTTGTCAATATGAGATGATCAGACTATAGTGGATGACTGATTCCTGACTGTATGTGTTTGAATGGGATCCAGACAGTCACATCTACAATATTGCATCATATTTTGCAGCACTGCTACCCTCCAAATGAAACGTGTTTTTTTTATAGCCCAACATCTGCAGTGTTGAGCATCAGCACACTCCAATGCACAATAACAGTCCTGTTCAGACAGAAACTCCCTGTATTGAAAGGATCTATTCAATAATGACAATAATATCCCTTAGATAGCATAGAGCATGCATGCTTGACAAAGGACATGTTCACCAGTACCAATGTCACGCTAAAAGACGTGATTCTGCAGCAGGTCATTCAACCTCATGCAATAACTCGTACTAAAATCTCCCTAGTGTCTCAGCTTAATTTCTAAAGACAGATTATTCTGGGTCTTACCTGAAACTGTGTTGTCCATGGTGCTGGTGGAGGAGGACGGATGGATGGATGGATGCTGAGCGAGCGGAGAGATGAACGGAGTGAAGCACTGAAGGAGTGACGCAGTCAGTGGTCTGTATTATCAGGGGAGGAATGATGGAAGGGAGGCGGAGGAGAGATGAAGAAAAATGGCATCCCTGACAAAACCAGCAATTTTGTCGAATCAAAGAATCAAAAAATACAATAAAGTGATACAGTGCTGTCGTCTTGGAAACTAGAGCTATTTTTATTGCTCACACAACCAGTTTATAAGTCATTTGGGCTGAGAAAAAGTTCTTGCAGCTTGCATTTGTTTGCTTGCTTTGATAGTTTGTTTTGTAATATATTCGAATCTAGTGCTTGTACATTTTGGGCTGCTGTATCTGGTAAATATTTCTAGATATTGTTGTGTATTTAAAAAAGTATTGTACATTTTTGGGCCAGTCTGATAAGAAACATTGATAAGACCAAAGATGTATTGGGTTCAGTTGTATGACTTTTGATCGCTTTTTTAATCAGCTATTGATCAGAAACGGACACTTAAATACATCAGACTGCTGGGAGGAATGTAAGGGATCAAGATTAATTTAAGATGAAATATAGAAAATCGTCACATGCAACAAATAATGATCAAATCTTGAGATCTTTTTTTGTTATTGGTGTGCAGTAACTAGGGTGTTCAGAGTGCATTTTTGCATGTTTCTATGCAGTTGCTTACTAGTCCAAATTAGGCACTCGTCAGTGTAACAAAAAATTACATAAAAGACAAAACACTTCAAAGTCTGGGACATATATCTGACAAAAAAAAATGTCATCAAAAAGATATTTTTCATCTGGCAAAGATATACTTCAAAAAATAAATAATAAATTCAAAGTGGGACGCTTTCATCTTGCAAAAATAAATCAAGAAAATAGAAAAATAAAATAAAAAAACGTAAGTAGTGGGTTTCATCTGACAAAGATAAATCAACAAACTTAAAAATAAGAAAAAATAATATGTTAAAAAGAGAAGAAAAGTAATTGTAAAAATATTTTCATCAGGCAAATAAATTATAAAAAATTTCCAAAAAAAAATAATAATAATGCATTGGGGTGAAAAGCAATAACAAATTAGTTCAAGATAAATATTCTAAAATTAAATTTTAAATGTATCTTGATTTTTTCAGTAAAAATATGTAACATTCAAAACGACAAAAAGTAATCCCTAAAGTGCCAGAGCCATTATTCCGGTTCCTTTCCAGATTCACTGATGTACTATTACGTAAGTCTTACATTATTCATGCTTCTGCTGAAGGCTTGCGTGTGAAGAAAGGCTCGATTGAGTCTGCTGTCCTAAAACAACACCACAGGGGAGCAGCTGCTTTAAGCTTGTTTAGATCCTCTCTCAAACACTCGTATATCACGCGCTGAACGCTAAGACAGTGTTAGAGATCTGGACAAATAAAAATGCCCAATAGTAATAGTGACTTCAGCCTTAAACACCACAGAACAGTTGATTAAACACACAACATTGTGTCTCTAAACTAGGAATGTTTGGTCCTAAAGATGTGCATTCAGAGTAGAGATGGCACGTTGATCATTATATTGATTATCTTTGACACACACATACACGTATAATATTCTGCAGGTTGATAGTGTCTGAGGTCAATAACATTCATTACATGAGCAGCGCTTATTGATTCACTGCTGCCGTCATGCAAAAGGCATTCAGCTTAGGCAAAGGTAAATCAATAAATCCCCGTCCGGACAAGATAAGACTGGATTTGTAATAGTTGAGAAAACATATGTTGTGCAAGTTAAACTGAGACACAAGGGCTTTCTTTTCCATCTCTGCTCTTTATTATAGAATTGGTGAGTGATTAAGAAACCGGGTTTTGATTTGTTGGGTCTTAAAAACAACGTTTCTCGAAATGCCATCTTCATTCCGTCTAGAAATGATTGATTTAATCTGAAACTGATTTTAGCAAAACTTATTAGGAAACAAAACTAGTGTCAGTTTAGCATATATTTACAATGTCTGCAGCATCACCCAAATATTATATCATAACTTACATGTGGTATGATAACTGCATCCACTCTCTGAATTTACAGAAAGCACACACACACACACACACACACACACAAGCTGCTCTATGTGATGTCTTTCTGTCTGGGATGCCGGTGAATGTTCCGGATCACACATTTGACCATCCATTCAATGCCGTCATTCACTCCCTGCCTGTAAAACACAACCACGCAGGAAACACTCAGCATATTTAGTATTAAACACCAGCAATATTTACCAAAATATACACTTATGGCCAAAAGCTTAAAACTCTCTTCTGCTCACCAATGCTGCATTTGTTAGATTGAAAACTACAGTAAAAATTGTGAAATATTATTAGAATGTAAAACAGCTGTTTTCTATGTGAATATCTGTTAAAATATAATTTATTTCTGTGATGCTCCGCTGTATTTCCAGCATCATTCCTCCAGTCTTCAGTGTCACATGATCTTCAGAAATCAGAATAATATGATGATTTACTGCTCAAGAAACATTTCTGATTATTATCAAAGTTGAAAACTGTTAATATTTTCATGGAAATACTTTATCCAACTAAATATCACATAAACAAGTTTAAATACATACATACATATATATATATATAACAATCGTAAACACTTTACTTAAAACCTTTATATATAATGCATTATAAAAGCAGCTTTAATGCATTAGTTATGTCTTGCAATGCTTATTAGCTCATGCACAAGAATGATTGTAACCACAGTTAAAATGCATTATAATACACTCTTACATCTTTAGAAATTATATAATGCATTAAAATCATGACACGCCTTTTATTTAAATGCTATTGTCATGCATTTCATCTTTGGTTACATCTATTAATGAAATGATATGATGCATTACAAGGTTAATTATGAATAGCTTTATAATGCATTATACATAGAGTGCCACCAAACACACACAGTTGTTGTCTGTGCATTTCTCAACTTCCCCGTCAGGTTTTTTTGGGAGTGCTCGAGCGCACTGAATAATACACGAGTGAAACGAGGCAGACGTACCCTGATAAAGCACTGCAGGGCTGCACCAGACAGTCTCTTTTACCGATTCTGGGAGCACAGTCGCTGAAAACCGTCTTGATATCAGGCACAGACAGACAGTTCTGACGAACAAGACAAGCAGCGCAGTCATTACAACTCAATGTGGAAATGAAGGAGCACAGCGCCACCTACAGACCACCGGGAGATCACAGAGGATGGATTGAGCTTCTGAGATCTGTACGTTTTAGTTCTTACCTCGACGTCCTGTTTGTTGGCCAGCACGAGAAGAGGAACTCCTTCCAAAACTTCACTGCTAATCATCTTCTCTGTACGATGGGAGCATAAAGTTATTTCATTAGCCACTGATTCAAGCCTGATCAATGCTACAATCCATTTTATTTTCCACTTCAGGTCTTCTGAAGGTAAATTTAATACTTTAAGGCCAAGCTGAGAAAATGTAAAGAATAAACTGAAGGAAACATAATGCTTTAAATGTCTAAAGAGAGCATCAGAATACGAAAATACAACTTCCAGCAGATGTCAAGAACTTTTGTATTTATTGCACAAAATACAGCTTTGATAGATCTGCTTACAAATGCTGGAATACGGGGAAAAAATGAACTCTTCCTCAATATTTTCTCTTATTTTCCAGCATTAAACGGTTTAGCAAGTTGCATTCCCCACTGAAAGACATTCGCTTCATTTGTATTTGTTTTTTGCTCAAGTTTAGATGACTGTGTCCTAAAACAAGACAATATTAAGGAATTTATTTGATATATTTTCCAGTGCATGCAACATTTAATACCACTCGAAAACTGTTGGCTCTGATTTAAGGCCTTTATGTGTGGAACGACAAATTAGGACTTTTATATAATATCATGCAGTCTTATTAAAACAAGCCTGCTTTTCGTATCATTTCGTCGTTTGTATACATTATAACAGTGTTTATATTCTTTCCTTAAATAGTTACATACTTAAACGTCCTTATTCTAGAGCACCACTTATCAAAAGGGTGATTTTACAGAATTGCATTGATCCCTCGTTGCAGAAAGACTCACCGAAAGCGTTCTTTGACTCGCTCAGTCGCTCCTCATCGGTGGAGTCGATCACGTAGATGACACCATGAGATTCTGCATAGTACTGAAACCAATATAAGATCACAAACAAGATGCAATGACCATTCAATGTGCCAAACGCAAACCAAACCCAGATCCCAATGACAGCAGGTCACCTTATCCCATAAAGACTGGAGTTCTTCTTGTCCTCCAAGATCCCAAAACATCAGACAAGCTTTTCCCAAATCAATGGTGCCGACTGAAACAGAAACGAGACGCATGGATTAAACCACTCTCACACTTCTATTAATGTAATTCAGTTTTACAGCATGCATCACTCACTGTTCAGACCGACTGTAGTCGTGATCTTCGAAAGGTTCATGCCCTTGTAGTTTCTGCTGAATTTGGTTTTTGTTTGTTCCAGAAATGTCTGCAATATTGAATATAAATAATAAAGCACACACACACACACACACAAGTCACACATAAGTCAAATGGGAAACTAGTGAGATATCAACATAAAAACCTCACTTTATGCATTATATTTAGTGTAGAATATAAATGAGCTGCATTCACACACTGAAACAGAAACAGAAGTCAAACCGAGTATAACCTTATCGAACTAGTGAGCAGCCTACCTAGACAAGATTTTTGAGCATCATAAACCTAAAAAAAGATACTAACTCAGTAAGCCTTTTATTGAATAATTTTATCAACAGTTTAACTAAAGTAAATCCGAAGGAGGCGTTAACTATTTATTACGGTTTTTTTTTTTTATTATGGTAACTTACGGTTTTTCCCGCGTTGTCCAGACCCAGGATCAGGATGCAGTACTCGTCCTTTTGAAATACATATTTGTAGAGACCCGATAATAAAGTGTACATCCTCAAAATCAGACTATTGAGCAGTTCATATCACAAACACAACACTGTGTACAGTTAGCTTAACTTAGCTTAGCTTCAGAGTTCTGAACAAATGTAAACAGTCGTGAGCTCTTGAGGAAATTACGATAATAACACGTTGGTTTATAAAACAACACTTAAGTCAGTAATCAGATGTGATTCTCGAGACTCTGGTTTGCTAAATCCAGTGTTGATAGCGTGAATAAAAAAATTGTAATAATAACCCCGCATCCCCGGAAAGTTGTTTTGGTGCATTGTGGGAAATGTAGTTCATTATCTGTTCGGCGGCAAAGTAAAACATGATTTTTTTTATTATTGTGAATTTTACACTGTTCAGGTTTTCTTCTTTAATACAAGAAACAATATTTTAAAAATGTTATACACATTTTTGTTTTCTGAGTTTAAGTCTAATATTAATATGTGACGTCTGTTTCTTAAAAAAATAATAATTAAAAGACCTGAAAAATGTTATTTATTTTAAAAATGAAAAAGTTGAGGAATGCCAGACACGTTGCGATGATTATTATAACTATAGCATTTAATGCACATTTAATTTCCCCCCAATAGATAATAAAATATTAACAACATTTACACTATATTAACAAAATATTAACAACGCAAGAAAAAAATATTTTAAATTGAACATTTTAGAGAACATTATCTTTAATGTCATTCTTAAATTTTTCCATATTATAAGTATCATGATATTTGAGTATGGAAGTAAAATAATGACTTATGTCTTTGAAACAAAAAAGCATGCTGAATAGCACTAACTGAAAAAATAATGCCTTGTATTTCCAGGGCTTGCATCTTTAGGTCCTGAAATTTAATATAGTTGTTCGTTTAAGCTGTGAATATTTCAATTAAAAATATTTCACACACTTTTTCATAATTAAAAAATCAATAATTCATATTCACGTTCCAGAATTCACTTCCAAAATATTAAATCGGTTAAAAATACGATATATAATATTCGATAGGCAAATTTCGGTCCATTTTATTTCACTTTCCAAATTCCCTTCCACAAATTCAGTGGTTAAAATTCGGCAGATAATTGGCCCTTTCACATCCGGGAGCTGCAGGAATAGCAGTACAGCACAGAGGCATGATCTCTATCTGCTGTCAGTCGCTCACCAGCAGGTGGTGCAAGCGGCTTCTGATGAAGACCAAAGCAACAGGTGGATTAAGTAATACAGTTACAAAAACTGATCTGCAGAAATTAAGCAAGCGCTTGGTAGAAGTTTTGATTATCGGGGCATGTTGAAAAGCTGATTGTGCGTATGTTTATTTCAACCTCTTTGCTGTTACCAAGTAACAGCATTCAAATGAGATTATAATGGTGTTTTACCCAACGCTGAATTACAGAACTAACATTACATCTAAGGAAGACACATATTGCTTTCGGTTGTTTAGTTTCCGTAACTTTGTGTCATGGCTTGTGCGTCGCTGTGCTGTAATACTGGGGATCCCCTCACGTCACACTCCAGGATTCCCCGATGACGAGTAACGCTTCTCAATCGATTAATACTGTGATATAAACAAAATACGCATTTGAAATAAACATACGCACAATCAGCTTTTCCACATACCCCGATAATCAAAACTTCTACTTAGCGCTTGCTTAATTTCTGCAGATCAGTTTTTGTAACTGTATTACTTAATCCACCTGTTGCTTTGGCCTTATTTAACAGCCGCTTGCACCACCTGCTGGTGAGCGACTGACAGCAGATGGAGATTATGCCTCTGTGCTCTACTGCTATTCCTGCAGCTCCCGGATGTGAAAGGGCAAATTATCTGCCGAATTTTAACCACTGAATTTGTGGAAGCGAATTTGGAAAGTGAAATAAAATGGACCGAAATTTGCCTGTTGAATATTATATATCGTATTTTTTAACCGATTTAATATTTTGGAAGTGAATTCTGGAACATGAATATGAATTATTGATTTTTTAATTATGAAAAGGTGTGTGAAATATTTTCAATTGAAATATTCACAGCTTAAATGAACAACTATATAAAATTTCAGGACCTAACAATGCAAGCCCTGGAAATTCAAGGCATTAAAATGCAAGTACTGTTAATTCAATGCATTATTTTTCAGTTAGTGCTATTCAGCATGCTTTTTTGTTTCAAAGACATAAGTCATTATTTTACTTCCATATTTGAGAGCTCTAGATCTATTATAATGTATGTACAACAAAAACAGCTTTCGTATTTTAGATAAACAATATGTTAAAAGTTGTAATGCATAGTGTATGTGTTTGTATCACTATTTATTTTTAATTGATATTCGTCCTGCAATAATTAAAATTAATTATTAAAAACATTGTTAAAACATGGATATATGTAGATCAACATTTTGTTCTTAAAATACTTTTGAATACATAATGTAAACACACACACACACACACACACACACACACACATTAGATGCACATGTAAAAAGCCTATATAAAGTCATCATTTCATTAAATTATTTTTGGCATGCAATAATTAAAAATCTAAAAAAGACAAAAGCATTTTTTCTTTTAGATCATAATTTAAATTAGTGAATGTTGTGTGTGTGTGTGTGTATTTTAAATTAAGCCTATAAATTAAAACAATTATTAACTGTTGATCCAAAATAAGAAACATCCATGTTTTAGTAGTTTTTAATAATACATTTTTAATTATTGCATGACAAAAAATTAAAAAAGGCAACACACACACACACACGTTTCTTTTTGTGAAAAGTGTGTTCATCCCATAGGTGTAATGGTTTTTATACTGTACAAACTGTATATTCTATGGCCCTACACCAACCCTAACCCTCACAGGAAACTTTGTGCATTTTTACTTTCTAAAAAAAACTCATTCTGTATGATTTATAAGCGTTTTGAAAAATGGGGACATGGGTTATGTCCTCATAAGTCACCCTCTCCTTGTAATACCTGTGTCATACCCATGTCATTATACAGAGTTGTGTCCTGATATGACACAAAAACAAGAGCACACACACACACACACACACACACACACACATGTCATGCAATAATTAAAAATACAATAACATAGATGTTTTTTATTGAACATTGTTTTTTTTTTCATAAAATTGCTTCTTTTTTTGTAGTTGACTTAGTCTTGCAGTTGGACAAATGAATGGTAACACGACTCATATCCAAATCAAAAGTAAATATGATGTCAAGGAACGTTCTAAAAATCAAGCAAGTTTAAGCTACTCAAAAGTAAATCCCTGAAAAAGACGTGTGACTCGCCGTGTCCAGCACTCAGCCGTGTAGAGATCTTCAGATTAGAAAAAGCCAAGAAAGAGATGATTCTTTGACTGAATGGTTCTTTGTGGAACCAAAAAAGGGTTTTTCTATGGCATAGCTGCGAAAAGCCTTTTAATCTTTATTTTTAAGAGTGTTGAACACAATGTTTTGAAGCACAAGGTTTGAAGAATGTCAACATTACATTGAAAGTGATGGTGGTTTGTAATGTCTTCCTGATGAATGTCTCTCAAACACTTCTAAATAGGGCCTGTCATATCCACATTTTTTTAAAGAAACTTTTAAAAGAAAACAAAATAAAAAAAAAAAAACAAGAAAAATGAACTGAAATAAAAAATGTGCTTAAAAATGTTCAGTAAATACCCGTGTTATTTGATAATCATCGATATACTATTATAGTATAATGCCGTGATGGTTAGTAAATGCCAAAATACAAATTCAACCCTATTGATCCAACATGCAGTTTTGATTCTAATAGTTATAGTAGAATTAATTCCAAGAGAAAAAAACATCACGCTGATTTTACATAGCATACTTTTTCATGGTTTTAGTTTAACTATAAGAACTCTTCCTTTTTGGAACAATTTTGTTTTGTATAATAATAATACTAAATAGTAAAATAATAAAAATAAAAACTATTAAATAAATAGAGCATGAAACAAATGAAATCATAAAAAACAATTATTATTTTTGCATTGTTTATAAATTAATTAATTAAATTTAATAATTTAATTTTAGTTAAAGTTTTAGTAATTTGTTTGTGTTATTATTTTTATTTTTTTATTATTATTTTTTGTCATTATTATTATTATTATTATTATTATAATTCGAATTTTAAAATATGTCTGTACAGATGATACTGAAATCAAATTTTTTTTTTGTTTATATTTTATTGTGTTTCAGTTTACTTTACATCCCATGAATATTTTTTTATGATTTTAGTTTGAGTTAATTATAATAAAATTCTCACTTTGAATTCTGTGCTCTTGTGAAAAGTCTATTTATTGTATAACAATGTAAAAATAGATACATTTTATAATTCTTAACAAATATTAGAATAAGATAAGAAATAGAATAAGAAATAATAAAAAAATAATAATTGTTCTATAAATAGATTTAATTTGTTTAAAGCATAAACAAATTAAATATATTTATAGAACAATTAATTTTTCTTTTTGCATTGTGACATTTTCATTATATTTCATGATTTCAAGATTGTTTCTTTTTCTTAAAAGAAATAAATTAGGCTACATTTTCTTTAGAAATTAATAAAAATGCAATAAAAAAGTCCATAAAAATACAGCACCATGTACCTTGTTATTATGAAGGAATTTTCTGTATTGATTTTTCATAGGACTTTTATCTGTATTTTCGATCATGTATCTCATTGTTTTATGTTTAATGGTTGATGGAAATGTCTGATGCTTAATGGAAAAGTCTCTGGTAATTTTCTACCAAAACTGTATCAGTTTTCTACTGATTTGTCCTTCACAGTGAATATATTACTACATAATTTCATTTTGTTTCTTCTCCTAGATTCTGGAAAGGAATATGACCCAGATTTTTCATGAAATGCATTCAAATAGTTTTCAACATGAATGCATTCCTATCTCTGAATATGCAGTGCTTTACCTCGAGGAGGATAAACAGCAGAAAGACCAAAAGATGAAGACAGCGAGACATGATCAAGCATCTTCAGAGGATCTTCAGTGTCCTTGATCTGTTTTTTTTTGTCCTGAAAACCTCCAAAAGCCCTTTTTCAGCTCGTTCTGTCCCTCGAGACTCAAAACAATCAGAAATCCAATAAAAAACAGAATCACAAAGAATGGAAATGTCTCCACACTTTTAGTGAAGAGCTCAGATGCATCTACTTTAATTTTGCATGCATTTCAAGAAAAACACATTTCTGTGAAAGAATAATCTCATTTCTTCAAAATCAATAAAAAAAAAACTATGAAAAACACATTAAACAATGCAGAGCACATCAGTTCATCTGCATTCACAGTCTTCATCAGTTTCACACATCACGCTTTACATGACACGATGCCCTGCCCACATCTGATCCTGACATTGTAGGTCATGCTAAATGTGATGCAGAAGCAATGCAAATGAACAAGAAAAGATTTACTGTATGTATTCAAAGATGGCAGACATGGGCAAAATCTGGGATCTTTTTAACTTTTTGTGCTGTTAGTTTGGTTCTTTTAAGCCAAGACACTTCAGGCAAAACCAATGTGTTTTAATGCCAAATCAGTGTTGAGATTTTGCTTCCATAACTTTGTATTTGTTCAGACAAGTAGAAAGAAAACATACAAAATACATTTGTTGATTTGCACCTGTTTTTCAATTTCCAATACATATTGAGTTTTTTTCTCCACTTCAGCAGCACTCATTACTATCTATATTCAAGAGTTTTTTTTTGTTCATACATCATTTGTCGGATTTATATAAAATATTATACCAAAAAAACTGAAAATGTATTTTCTTTCTGGCTGTTGACAGTATTTTCTGATTTATGCAGTGATAAAAAGTGCAAATGTTTTCACTTTTAGATTACTTTTGACCTACAGTAACTCATTTATCACATATAATTTAGAGAAATTATTGTGTAAAAGAAAAGAAACATTCTCGATGATCAGCATCATGAAATGTATTAAACATTAGCGCAGGGTTACCCAGACTTTATATTAGTGGTAGGTTCATTAAATAGAATTGTAGTGAATAAATAAGTTATTAATAATTTACTGCCATTGTGTAAATAATGTCATCATGTAATCCATAAAGTAATTATGAGCCTTTAAAAATCTAATATAATCTAATTATAAGTAGTTTATTTTTGGAAAATGATTATGTAAGTCATGTTATGTTACTAGCCAGCATCTCTATATTACATTATCAACAGATAATATAACAACTAATTAACTATAAAGCCTCTATTCCATTAGTAAGCCACTATTCCTTATATATTTGTTTCAATCTGTCAAATCTATATGATCTGTATTGTGAAAAGCATCATATTAACTCATTTGAACTGTTTGAAGCTCTTCGTTAGTTATATAATACATCATCACATGAACATGAACGACAACAGGATTTGAAATTTCTGATATACAAAGTTTATTGTACATTTTCCCATGAGCTCATGGATCTGAGTGACTATATGATGGATATGCTACGTAACAATCAAAAGCTATATAGATATGGCATTCAGCGGTTCAAGCATGCCAGCAAGCATTTATTTCTTCTGAGAAGAAAAATAAAAAGACAACAGTGCTCATCATTTGTGAAAAACAACAATCATGGATTTGATCCGAGACTGTCGCGTAAACATAAGTACAGTATGATGATAAAATGAGATTAGCTAAAGCCTTTATATGTGTGTGTTAGCTGTAAAACAACATTTCTGTCAATGTGAGTCAAATAAGTGTCACTTACCACACATAGACAAGAAACTTAAGGCTTGCAGGGTGTGTGACATGTGTGGGCTGTGTAGTATCACAAACTTCCCTTCTGTTGGATTAATGCAATCTTCTAGAGAAGGCCATTTCCACCACGGAAATAACAAACAAAAAGGTAAATGTGACTTTTTTACAGCACAGCTCTGAGAGGAACAGATCAATTTGTGAGATATAAACTCACAATTCTGAGAAAAAACTAAATCATGATATAAACTCAGAATTACAAGATAAACTCGGAATTATGAGATATAAACTCATAATCATGATGTGAACTTATAATTATGAGATATGAACTCAACTCAGAATTACAATACAAACTCAGAATTTTGATATAAACTTAGAATTATGAGCCAAACTCATAATTATGAGATATAAAAAATTGACTCAGAATGGTGAGATATAATCTCAGGATTATGAGATATAAACTAATAATTGATATAAACTCGAATTAAAAGATATAAACTTGATCAGAATTGTGAGATGAACATAGAATTATGATATAAAGTCAGAATTATGAGATATGTACTCAACTCAGAAGATATAAATTCATAATTATGATGTAACTTCGAATTACAAGATACAAACTCGATCAGAATTGCATGAAAAACTCAGAATTATGAGATATAAACTTAGAATAATGAGACCAATTAATAATTATGAGATACAAACTAATAATTGATTACAAGATAAATCGTAATTATGAGAGAAAGTCAACTCAGAATTGAGAGACATAAACTCATAATTAAGATATAAACTCGAATTACAAGATATAAACTTAATCAGAATTGATAAATTTAGAATTATGATATAAAGTCAGAATTCTGAGATATAAACTAATAATTGATATAAACTCAGAATTATAAGATTATTATAATTATGAGATATAAACTCACTCAACTCAGAATTGAGAGATAAACACATAATTATGATATAAATGTGGATTACAAGATATAAACTCAATCAGAATTGCAAGACAAATTTAGAGTTATGATATAAAGTCTGGATTATGAGATATAAACTCAGAATTATGAGTCAAACTCAGAATTATGAGATATAAACTCAGAATTATGAGTCAAACTCAGAATTATAAAATATAAAACTCAGAATTATGAGATATAAACTCAGAATTATGAGTCAAACTCAGAATTATAAAATATAAAACTCAGAATTATGAGTCAAACTCAGAATTATGAGATATGAACTGAGAATTATGAGTCAAAATCAGAATTACAAGATATAAAACTCAGAATTATGAGATATGAACTGAGAATTATGAGTCAAACTAAGAATTATAAGATATAAACTCAGAATTATGAGTCAAACTCAGAATTATGAGTCAAAATCAGAATTATAAGATATAAACTCAGAATTATGAGTCAAACTCAGAATTATAAGATATAAACTCAGAATTATGAGTCAAACTCAGAATTATAAGATATAAACTCAGAATTATGAGTCAAACTCAGAATTATAAGATATAAACTCAGAATTATGAGTCAAACTCAGAATTATAAGATATAAAACTCAGAATTATGAGTCAAACTCAGAATTATAAGATATAAACTCAGAATTATGAGTCAAACTCAGAATTATGAGATATGAACTGAGAATTATGAGTCAAAATCAGAATTATAAGATATAAAACTCAGAATTATGAGATATGAACTGAGAATTATGAGTCAAACTCAGAATTATAAGATATAAAACTCAGAATTATGAGATATGAACTGAGAATTATGAGTCAAACTCAGAATTATAAGATATAAGATATAAACTCTAAATTATGAGATATAAAATCCAAATGGCAAGTAACAAAAAGGTCAGAATTATGGTTAAAAAGTCACAATTACATTTCTTCTTTTATTCATGGCAAACATTCTCGGGCTTCCATAGATGACTAATAATGTGGTCAACCTGGTTTCTGAGAAGTGCCAAGCTAAGATTTCTTCCTTTTGGACATCTTGATAAAACTTTAGGTGTAAAAGCAAGACCAGAAACTTTTTTGTTAAAAGACCATGACTTTCCCAGCCAAGTGTTTGCGGGTTAGTGCTGGTCATTCTGGTGATGCTAACTGACCGCATGAGTCCTGCTGGTTAAACTAATTAAAAATCCTAGTGGTACAGAATCATATATACCACATATGCAGTCAACAAATGCATAGAAAGCAAAGATTTACTTGTTTACTCGTCCTTTCAGATATCTGAAACCTGCCTGACATTCTCGCGCCACAGAAGATGGTTGTGTAGATCTACAAAGTACGTGAAAGTTGTGAATCTGTACAGTGAAAACAAAATGACAGCATTTAGAAATACATTCACAAGCATTTCAGGACCAAACTGACCTCAAGTTAACATTTACACACAACAGGAACAAAACCGACAGCGTTATAAAAGATAACAAAGGCAATTTAGCAAAATACAGTAGATTCTTTGGAAAACAAAGTGAAATCAAGCAAGGCAGCTGTGACATATTCAACTCAAATCACTGGGACTGAATGTGCAGAACTCACCTGTCCCTTACAAACAAGTACTGTGGTGTTACCGTAGTACAGTTACAGCAGAGAGAACCATAGTCACGTAGCATGGTATTTACATGGTACACCAAGGTACTTCCAAGTATACCGTAGTAATTTTTGTAAGTGATTTTCAGCTTCGAAACTGAACTGAACCAATGACTTACATCTATACGTCTCTGTTCATCGATGGTCATTTACCACAGTATTCTGACTGTACATTATGTAATTATTGTATGCTATATTAATCCAGGAATTAATTCTGCTGCTTTCGCTGAATTTAAAGCATTTCGCATTCAAATCGGAGAGGCCGGGGCTAGTTGTCACATGGAAAAAAGGTTTTAAGTAAAAAGTGAAAATAGCCAATACCAATGATTTTCTCTAGCAATTTTTGTGTTTGTTGGTTTTTTTGCTGTGTTTTTTGTTTTTATTTAGATAGTATTACATATTTCAAACAAATGTATTTTTAGGAGGAGGTTCTCCTTTGTAGCAGTGTGACAACATGCCCCATATACACTGTAAAAATATCTCAAGTGCTGTTATTGGAGTATGTTTTACAAGAGAATACTATTTCAGTCTTTCTACTTCCAAATGTCTCATTTAATTCAATGCTACTTGCAAATTATTGTGAAGTTTACTCGCAATTTCTAAATGGTAAGTGATAAATTCTAAACCAGTTGGTTTCATAAGATTTTTCAGCAAATGCATGAACTGATAACATGTAAACCTTGCATGCAATGTAATTCTAATTGGAGGAAAGCATTTTACAAATGCATGAATGTAAATTAACAATTTTTCCTGAGCAACAGCATTTTGTAATCAAGACTTTTAGAAATTTGTCTGTAAATAAATCAGTCCACCATAAAAAAAAATTCACTGTGTGACAACTAGCCCCGCTCTCTGCCATCTGTCCAGCATTAAAGGGAGCGCTAGAGAAAGACTACGGCAACTGAGATGGAAGACAGATGATGTAAACGAGCTATCCTCTTTGGAGATGTGCTGTGTGAAGTGCTGTAAGACACATACGGATTATTTCTACAGGAAACATACGTTAAATCAGGTAGAATACAGATATTTTTCTTCAGCATGGTTTCAACTAATAAAACAACTATAGAAGGCAACAGAACATCAATTACATCAGAACAAGGCAAAACGACACGATGCATTTCTCATGTGCTCTCAGTAAATTAGTGCATTCAAAAGAGTGTTTTTCCCTGTTTCATGAGTGAGATTAAACTAACTAAATAATGAGTTCATGTTCAACTTTATACTACATCATGCCCTCAAGTTTTCTGATGGCATGTTTTAAAAAATGAGATGATTTTTTATGTATGCTGAATGATTGTGAAGCAGACATATTATATCATTAAACGGATACTTTTGTTCTTACAGAAATAGTTTTAGAAATTGTTTTGAAAGGTTTAGTATATTTGAAAAAAGAAAAATATTGGCAGAAAATAGCCTTTTTATCATTAGTTCAAGAAGCTGTTAATTTGCGGTATGAAATTAACTTTAAATATACAATCTTACTAAATATTCCTAATTAACTGACATGCAAATTATGAATTCAGGGAGTAATAAAAAACTGTAAACTTGAGAGAAAGTGATATTTTATATTTCATAATGTACTTGAAGTGAATTTCCTAACCATGGTAATTAATTAAGGGAATATTGTGATCAACATTAAGTGACCTGGTTTAAAGATGTTTTAAAATTCACCAGCTGTCGTGAAGTACATTCACAAGCGAACATAGACGACATGTTACAACAGAAGGGAAAGTTCACACTAAAATCTCATTTCTCTCATTATTTACTCGCCTTCATGTCATTTATCATCAAATAATGCTTATATTTCACTGATTTTATCATTTCAGAAGACTTGCATTATGGTACTAAGTCAAATAAACTACATTTCTATAAACAAGCCTTCCTGTAGCAATGCTTTACGTTGTAGCAAAGGTTTTGGGTTTGAATCCCTGTGAGAACCAGAAACTATACAACATGTATTGAATGTAGGGCTGCAATAATGAACTGTATTTTAATCGTAATGACGATTTCTGCTTCTCCTGATTTATTAAGCATAATCATTTGTGATATTTGTCTGCTGTTTATTTATCCAGAAAACATTTGATTTTAATTTGACATTTGTGCTTTCTTGCATTGATTGCATTGGTAATAAGATTGTGGTTGCCAGATCAAGATTTAAATCCACCAATCGATACATTTCCTGCCTGGTCATTAATTTAATCTTTATGTGTTTTTATTATTTTTATTATTATTCAGTATATAATTTTCTTCAAATGTTGATAATCTGCATGTGAATTGGTTGAAATTTCAGAGTACAATAATTTTGACGTAAACAGTAAATAAATAAAATGAAATTATTAATAATTGCAAAGCATCTGCCAAATACATAAATGTACCTTCATGATATTTTAATGGCGCTTTTGTGTAGTTTTGGTCCTTTTGGAGCCTGACAGATGCAAAAACTGTCCTTTTTAAAAAAATACTTCTTCTTTTGTGTTGCACAAAAGAAGGAAAGTCATACCATTTGGTGCGACATGAAGGTGAGTAAATAATGACAGGTTGTTTGCGAGATTTTTGAGTGAACAATCCCTTTAACCTGCTGACGATGTTACAGAGATGTTCTTATAAACGCAAACGCACCACATATGTGCCCTAGAGCAAAAGCCAGTCATAAGTAGCACATTTGTAGCAATAGCCAACCTTAAACTGTAAGGGATCAAAATTATAGATTTTTCTTTTATGCCAAAAATCATTGGATGTTCCATGAAGATATTTTGTAAATTTTCTAATGTAAATATATCAAAACTTAATTTTTTATTAGTAATATGCATTGCTAAGAACTTCATTTGGACAACTTTAAAGGCGATTTTCTCAATATTTTATTTGTTTTGCACCCTCAGATTCCAGATTTTCAAATAGTATCTCAGCCAAATATTGTCCTATCATAACAAACCATACATCAATGGAGAAATTATTTATCCTGCTTCCAGATGATGTATACATCTCAATTTTGAAAGTTGGACTGTTATGACTGGTTTTGTGGTCCTGGGTCACACATGAAATGCTAAAGACCCTCCCAGCGCCTCTCACGTTAAAATCCACCGTTCTCCAGACATAGGTCGATGGATAAGCAAGTGCTCGGCTTGCAGAAACTGCTGCATTGCATCTTCACTGCGTCGAGCCATTTTCACCGTTTCTTCCACCCGAGGAGCCGAAGAGAAATGCTGCTTTTTAAACACGCAAATGCAGTCTGGTGCGCATTTGCCAATGGTTAAATCCCAGTTGCATGAGGTTTACTTCGAGCCGGACCATCCTCTGTCTGCGTAAGCGGCTTCTCCGGTGGTGGAGTGTGGCGAAGGGGCGCACAGATCGGAGTCCGTGTCCGACTCGCCCTCGGCGATGTACGACCTGACTTTAGCATTGCGCGACACGCCGCTGAAGTAAGCGTTGTTAAGGAAGTCCAGGTTCTCTTTGGACTGCGAGATGCTGAAGCCGCTGAAGGAGCGCTCCAGTTCCTCGTGGTCCACCGAGGGGATGGATATGGACGTGTCGCTCTTGGCTCCGGCCTGCTGCTGGGAAAGAGCCAGTGGGAGTCCATCTTCGCCTTGTGATGTGTGATGCTGTCCAGCTCCGCGAGAGCCTGTGGACGAGCGCTCATGGGCAGGAGGCGGCGGGATGCGCACAAGCGAGGGGTCACCTGTGGGTGACGTTCCTTGTGTGGGTTCCGGGCGGCTGTGAAGGTGCCAGGATGTGGAAGGAGGGCAGTGGTGGTTGATGCAGGTCGACGGCGGCGGGTCGAAGTTCTTCTGGTCTGCTGAGCTGTTGGAGCGGATGATTTTGCTGATGGAGCGACTCTTCACCATGTGCTCCATCGGACTGTGGTACGGGGGTGCCGGTTCCGGCTCCTTAGAGGCGAAGTAAGCATCCGTCTCAGACTGCGGGATGCCCATACGCTGGATGTAGATGTTGACCAGGAAATCCAGCTTCCTCTCCATTGACATCACCTAAAAGAAGGAAAATCAGATTTTATTTTTGCTTTGAAACACCAGTTTAACTCACAGCTTGCACCAGCGCAAACCAAAAAAAAAAGAATTCTCCAATGAGTGAATGCAAAAACTCATACAAAGAATCATTCTAAATGCATTTCTTTCTATTAGCAGCAAAACTGCACATTAAATAATATGTATATATCAAATAATCAGTCAATCAAACAGCAAACAGGTGCGTGACTGACCTGTTTCTCCACTTTTCCAAGCCGTCCCATCATACTGGGATCTTCTGGCTGTTCTGCATCTGCGGATCCTTTCGGACGATCCTTGTCTGTGATTGAAGGACCTCGACCAACAATCTGATCCACTCTAACAATCAATTAAAGACATGAAACATCTAAAATAACAACTTCATAACTCAGAGTAAAACTCTAAGTGTTTTCTGCAAAAAAAAAAAAAAAAAAAGAAAAAAAAAAAAACCTTTTAGAAGAAAATATGTCAACCAGTGATTCATTACACATTCAACATGACCTTCAACACAGAAATATATATAATTTTTTTATATTCACCAATTGTTAAATACACTAAATTCTCTTTTAAATTGTAGATTTAACAATTCTACATATACATTTCATATTAATATCATTTTACATATACTGTATATTTACAATAACGTTTATTTGATATATTTAGTTTTGTTCTAAATGCATCAAAAAACAATATTTCTCTTACATGTTCATTTATAACATTGGTATATGTCTGAACTGTTAGAATAAAGCAACATTCATGTGAAAGATGTATAAATTAGTGTATTCTATCGTAAAGCACAAAGCAGTGAGGGAAATCACTGAATGCATGCAGAGGGAGGGATATGATAATGAGGGGGCGTGTCCACACGCAGACAGACAGAGATGATTGGACAGAAAGAGTCAGGCCCTCCAGACGGACGTTTTCTGTTGATATCTGCCACTTTGGAACAATGTGTCGAAGTGAAATCACATCTTTAGTTGCATATTACAGTGTTAGCCGCACAATTGACACATTCTCCAAAGCTGATGGACTACACTAGCAGGGGTGCGTCTGATCCGAGAAACACGTCTAAATACGGCAGCGGATGTGTTGTTTGGCTGCTTTAAAACAGAGATCGTTGGCAATCAAGCATGGAGAAAAATAAAATACCGTATTTTCCGGACTATAAGTCGCACTTTTTTTCATAGTTTGGCTGGTCCTGCGACTTATAGTCAGGTGCGACCTATTTATCAAAATTAATTTGACATGAACCAAGAGAAATGAACTAAGAGACATGAAACAAGAGAAAACATTACCGTCTACAGCCATGAGAGGGCGCTCTATGCTGCTCAGTGCTCCTGTAGTCTACACTAAGCAGCATATAGCGCCCTCTCGCGGCTGGAGACGGTAATGTTTTCTCTTGGTTCTTGGTTCTAAATAAATGCGACTTATAGTCCGGTGCGACTTATATATGTTTTTTTCTCATCATGACGTATTTTTGGCCTGATGCGACTTATACTCAGGTGCGACTTATAGTCCAAAAAATACGGTAAATAAAAATACGCCAAGCTGACATGCATATGCAAAAAAGCGATGCAGAACTGTGCATCTTTATTTGCTGCCGCAACTCTTCATATCCACACAGCGGTTCAGGCAAACTAGCTTAACCAGTTTTAGTTCAGCTACATGACTAGTAACCCACCCAAATGTTGTATTTGCTTCCCCTCGACTAAACGTCTCTACACTTCGGTCACAGCAAACAAAGGTCATGAAGTGAATTAGGAGCTGATTATCAGAAGCCTACCGGACTCGATGCAGTAATAAACTAGTTTGTTTACAGCTACAGTAGGCAGCTCAGTTTCTACTAGCCATGTAGTCTGAAACAGAAGCAGGTTTCTTAGTTGTTTTCTGGAGCGAGAGAGATCTAACGCAGGCATGGGATTCCTAACCTAGAAGACAACTGGGGCGACTCTTTGGTTCCTTTGGTTGAACACTTCTTTGGGCGAGGGGTGCTGGGACACGAAGGACCCAATATCATATCTAACCTGGCAAAGCAAATAGAGTAGAGGACAGCAGAATGCAGAATGACGAGACACGAGCGGCGCAAACACAAACCAACAACAACAACAAACCCTCCAAATATATTCCAGACATTTCCGTGAAAACTGTCGCACTTGCTGTCAGTGATCAACATGAGGTTTTCTAAATGTGTGCTTGTTTATAAGCAGGAATATATTTATGTCAAATCATAACCACATTCATTTATTCATACATAGAGGAGGACTGTGCTGAAACAAGACGGATGTGATGTTTTTTATAGTGTCATGGGTCCATGAGAATGGTAACTTTAATACTATTTGTCAAACAAAAACATTACTTTAATAACTCCAAAAATAGCAAGAAAAATATTTTAAAATATTACTAAAATATAGAATAAAACAACAAAATATTTCAGCTTTAAATATGTTACCTAAAATATTTTCATTATATTTTTGAATTTTGAATTATATAAAATACATTTTTAAACGTTGGTTTCAGATGACATAGAGTAGCTTTAATTTTCTCCTCAACCAACCTTTCAATGAATAGCTGAAAATATTAATAAAATATACTAATTTAAAATGTATTTATTAATATACATTAATAATATATATTTCATATTTAACCATTTTATATAATTAAACAGAGTATTTTTTTGCTGGTTTAATGCTAGATATGAATATATGAAAGATTTTATGATACTTTATTATTTGTGATCAAATTTTTTACATGCCATAAAATAACTTAAATATAATAATATTTACAAATCGTGTGTACAAATTTAAAAAATTGTTTTAAATATTGTTATATTTTACAAGGGACACATATTTGTAGAAATAAGAATCGTGAATATCACATTTTCTCACAATTGTCACATTTTACTTGCCATTTCTTAGTTTTTGTAAAACTTATTATCAATTTCTGAGAGAAAATTGTTTCAAACTAAATCTTACATCAAAGCTTTTCACAGTATGAACTGCTTTTGAATAAATTAATAGCTTCATTTAATAAAAATGAGTCCCACGTCAATACTGACCCACATATGCTGCTCTGAACTGCTAAAATATCACGATATTGTATCTTAATAAATAAAAATGTGGATAATGTTTCTCAGTGGAGTCATTTAAACACACAAAAGCCACTGAAGACAGCATTCGAGGCAGTTTTTGGGTATCAGATACATACATGTGAAGATCGTTCTGATTCTGACTGATATGAACATCAAACCGGTGAGAGACGTTTAGGAAACTGAGCCATGCAACACACAACACGGTGTGAGGAGTGTGTGAAGAGAAGAGGGAAAGAGAAGCAGCTGCATCTGCTCTTGCCTGGACTGCAGATTTTTAATGCGTGCCAACATGTCCAGATGTCCGGCCGAATACTGCTCGATCACGTCCATCACGTCGTACGGCCGCAGACTCTCTTTAAACTTTCGCTTGGACACCATGAACCTCATGATGCTGCAGGGACAGACAATCCCACACATTATCACGCTTCACACTTTACACAGAAACAAAGGCTGAATCTCAGTGGAGCCTTCGAGAACATGTCCAGCTCATATTTCACCCAAAAAATATAAAGAAAGAAACGAGAAAATATGTTTTGATTGCCTATTTATAGTACTAAAACCATGCAGAATGTTAATACATATATATATATATATATATATATATATACTGTAAATAAATATCTAATATATAACATTTTATTTTGGATAGCTTATTGCTTGAAATAAAATAAAATAAATAAGAAATATTTGTAAAAAAAAAAAACGTATTTTATTTCATCTAGTTGCCAAGGCAACATTTCTAATTTTCATTTAGTTTAATTTAATTTACTAAAAAATTTTTTTTAAATAAATTAAAACTATATGGTTATATTAAGCCATATTTCAATAAAACAAAAACGAATAAAAATGACAAAAGCACACAACAAAACGACTAAATGATAATTTCAAAGTATTAATAAAAAACTATAATAGTATCACAATGATACTGAAATAACATGTATTCCTTGGACATGCTATTACAGTTTTTACTAATATTTTGAATTAGTTTTATTTCATTTTCATTTGAATGAAATTTTTTATAATTTTGTTGAGGTTTGTCTATGTGTCTATAGTTTTTATACATTTTAACTCCGCTTTAGTTTGAGCTATTTGAGCTAATCAAGCTAATTTAAATAAAAGCAAAATAAAATAACTACAACAATAAATTAACTTAATATATAAAAAATAATTTACAATAATTAAAATAATAAAAAATATTACTATTTGATTTTATTTAAGTAAATTAAATGTTATTTTATGGTTTTAGTTTGAATTATTAGGATTTTACTTTTAATCTCACAGTAAAACATGACCTAAACATTTTTTACATAACTGAGTCCCAGACACTTTTTAGGCTTGATACTGACCTTCAATATTCAAGATATCTCATGCATGAGAGTCGCTGGCATGATGTGAGCAATGAAAGTGTGAATGTAACGAAGGGTTCGAAAGGCTGAATGTAACATGTTATGTAACTTACATTCAGGAAAGACTGAGGTAATATTATGTGATGCAGACTGCTGTAGTTTTATCAATAATATTACACGTCTGATGGATGCTGCCTGTCTCATCTTTGCTTACCACACGGCCCTGATGGTAACTTTTAGTCCCGGCGTTAAATCCTGAGGGACAAACTCACAATGGCAGCTCTTATTGTCATCAACAATGTCTTCCCCAGGAAGGCAGGCTTCTATAAAACACAACACGGACAGCAGGACTCTGGAGTTAGTGCACAAACCCCCTAAACCCTCCCAAAACCTAAACTTAAACCTTTAACTCGGTTAACTAGCTCAGTCAGGCCAGTGCAATGCCATCTTTATGAAGCTACGAGACGACAGTGGCCCAAGAATGACAAAGCCACACAGTGACACTTAAACAGTTCAGCTGAATGTACATGACTGAATCAGATAATAAAATATCGAATCAAGTGCTATTTAAACTGAACATGTTAAGTAAGTCAGTTTAAAATGATATATTACAAACAAAAAAAAATCTGAAATTGCTGGCAAATTTCAAAGTTTCAAATTTCTGGCTTGTTTAAAATGATAAATAAATAAATATTTTGGAATTTAGGGAAAATTGTATACGTTTTAATTAACTGATAATATATTTTATGATAAAACACACTCCATTAATGTACTTTAAAAATACATGTGTGTATGTAAAACGTTAGTGAAACGTGTTCATAGTTCATTTAATGAACTACAACTCCATAAAGCATCAAGTTATAAAATCTTTTTTTTTTTTAACTTGCAAAGTTGTGCAGATTTGATATTTTGTATCTAATGCAGTGAGATTCAGACACGTTTAAGTGTAACTTAAGTCCAAACTGTTGTTTTTTTGTTTGTTTTGAGGCTGCTGTAAAATCAAACAGCGATGAACATTTCCAAACAAATAAAGGAATAATTCTTTCAGCACATTTTTGACAATGAGTGAGTTAATAAAGCGCTAAGGCAAATATGTTAATGGCCATAATGAAATGCTTTCTTCAATTTAATTGACAGTTTTAAATGATTTTCTAGAGCACTGGTAATTAATGAAACTTAACCAGTGATACCTCAGTGCTGGACTCGTCTTAACTACCTTGAGTCTAAAAGCAGAGGCTCCCGACTGATTTTATGTTGGACATCCAACAAAATGCCAAACCTGGAACCAGCATTTGATGTTATACAGCTCATACAGTATTATCTTTATCAAAACAGATCTGTAACTGACTTTGAGAACCACTGATTTAGAGTCATTAACACACAGGGATAGTTCAACCAAAACTGAAAGTTTGCAGATAATTTTCCAATCCTCAGGCTTTCCAAGATTGGTGGCTTTTTTTTCCTTCAGTAGAGCAGCAAGAAAGTTTTTGTTATCTGAAACTGTGGCCTTCTGTCATTCTTAAAATGCAAGTCAATGGCAATAACATGCACACAAAATTAGCAGGTATTAATGTAAAAAACATTAAATGTCTTGCACAGACCGATTGTTTCTCTTCACAAGACCTCAATATATCACCAGGAGCCACAGGAACTAATTTTATGTTCCTTGAAATAAAAAAATAATGAATAAGAATAGCCACTGATTGCATTTTATGAATCACCACGGAGCACGATTTTAGCTAAAGATCGTCTTCACTGTTCTACTGAAGAAAAAAGACACCTACATCTTGGAAGCCTGAGGGGGATTAAATTAACAGCAAATTTACATTTTTAGGGTGAACTGTCCCTTTAAATATCACGAACCATTTTCTTATATGCATGCAAAACGCAGATTGCATCTGTCTTTTTGGGACACGGAGTCTTTCTCCCGTGTTCCCATTAGTTAACACATCCATCCGGCACAGGACAGGTGCGTACAAATAAATCTACCTGTGCTTATTATGCCAAATATACCACAGAGCCTTGGAACAACCATCCATCTCCAGAACCTCGAGTGCATAATGACGGTCTGACACCAGTTTAATGAGGTTGACTAGTTGTTCCACAGCTCTGTGATCTTTTCCTCCTCACGACTAACTAGTTCTTCTCACATGCAGGTAAAAGAGCAAAGTTTGCAGCCATCCCCTAGCACTAGTTCTAGGGTTGGTAAAAACGAGCTCTTGTTTGATAATCTCTTACTGATTAACCCTTCAATTGCTGCGATAGTTTGGGGAGGAGAGATGGTAATACAGTTACAAAAACAACAACAAAACAGACCTGCTTAAAATCTATCATTTCAAGGAACAATGGTCATAAAAATGAATTTTCAGAAACTTGTAAATTCTCTGAAGGTCAACCAGATTTAGTTCTAAAGACGGATTTTTTATTGTGCAGTTATCCAAAGCTTCACGGTTTCAAATAAATGATTCACCTTAAGAGAAATGACACGCGTGACGTGAAATGTCCAAATACAAATACTCAATGTGTGTCAGTTTTTAAATACAATGAAATGACATTCAAGTGAAGGTGCACACACTAACAAGACATCAGGTGGACTTGCAATCACAAGGTTTTCTCCGACTTTACATTGCTTTTATAATACACTAACCATCTGATATCTTGATAGCAATTTATAGATGACAGCAAGATATTTCATGAACTTCACAGCATCAGTACTAAAAGGAAGTATGGCACGACTTGTTGAAATTGCTAGACGTTTCTAAAAACAAAACTAAAATGAGAAAAGAAGGGAAATCATTCATTGCATTATCGCCATCTGGATGAAAGTATTGGGAAACCCCCTTCTAAGGAACAGGTTTGACTACTTTAGTAATTTCCATGAGTACAAATCTTAATGTTAAAGCATATAATGAAATTCTATGGATTGTGTGCTTCTGATTTTATAGCAAACGTTTGGCCTCTGTGTATAAGGCAAGGTTTAAAAATGAATTTGTGACTTTAAATGCAGTCCTTGAACCAAACACACCAATGATTTTGACATACACTACATTGACAAAAGTATTGACACACCCCCTTCTTTAAAACAGAAAAAGGTACTTCCAAAATTGTGTCTACAATTCACTTATTTAAACATTTTATTTCCATCTCCATTTCCAAGATTTGTACTCATGGAAATTGCTAAAGTAGTCAAACCTGTAGGAGTCCCAATACCTTTTTCCATATAGTGATATTGCTTAATTGATGGCAGAAAATTCAATAAAATACTATTTTTATAAAGCATGTAAGAGCATGTAACTGGTGGTTGTGCTGTGACTGAAGCAGGTTAGTTTGACTGAATATGGTGCTTTGGTTTTAAGCGGTTGAATGGGAACCCAACCCATCCGGATTGCCTGACCTGGAGAGTTCCTGTGTCTCAAATCTTCCTCTTGCATCTCAATGAGCACTTTAGCATCAGCATCCAACATAGAAACGGAAAGGACAGCATCAGGATCCACATTCATCAAAAAAACAAGGGTAAATAATAAAAATGGATTACAAAAAGTCAACTTTCCACAAGCTGCCATTCACATGATTCTGTCAGAGAGTTTTACACAACTGACTGCCTTTATATTTAGTCATCTGTAGCTATACATTATTAAATTTAATTTCAAGGATTCTAAAACCATTTACTTGAAAATAAGTAGTGAATTTGCACTTTGTGGAAAGTGTAACCAAAGCACAAGACTTGTTCATAAATTGTATTCCAACATACATCCTAATGATTCAGGACAAATGTTATGATTGGTATTTAAAATGATATATGTTTATGCCATAATATATGCCATGAAATCATATACTGCATTCATACCAATCATAAAACAAGCTTTTCTTAAATAGCTTACATAAATTAATAGAACATCTTAGCTAATAAATTAATTAGCTCATATTCTTCAACTTTTTCCACAAAAACACTGGTAGCAAAAGCAATACATGACTTGATTATACGAAGATAGAATTGATATGCACAAATAAAATGCAAGAATTGCACTGATTACAACAGCACTGCAAAAATAGCATGCAATGGCGTGACAGAAAGACAGAATAAGAATCCTGATGTGTGCAGCTTGACTTAATCGAGTTTTTGTCTTCATGCCTTCTTCTAAAAATCTCAATGCAACTTATTAAAATGAACATGGACATGTCTAACCAGTTTAAAACAATCAAAACACAAGACTTTGTGTTTAATATCTCAATCAGATCCTAGTTTTCACCTGGTATCTACTGCAACTTCAAATATACAAACTATCATGATGGACTTGCATTTCATAACTGTTACTTGTTACATTTGAATCTACAACTTTAAACTCTGAAGAGTGACATTATGTAATGTTCTGTAACAATTGTAACATTCTAAACTACCATTCTGTAACATTCTGTTACAACTGTAACACATTTAACATTCTACAACTACCACTCTGTAACATTCTGTGTATTTGACACTCGGTAACAATTGTAACAAGTGTAATATTCTACAGCTACCTGTACAATTCTGTGAATGGAAGATTCTGTAACAACTACAACAAATGTAACATTCCAAAACTACCATTCTGTAACATTCTGTAACAATTGTAACAAATGTAACATTCCAAAACTACCATTCTGTAACATTCTGTAACAATTGTAACAAATGTAACATTCTACAACTACCATTCTGTAACATTCTGTGTATGGAAGATTCTGTAACAACTACAACAAATGTAACATTCCAAAACTACCATTCTGTAACATTCTGTAACAATTGTAACAAATGTAACATTCCAAAACTACCATTCTGTAACATTCTGTAACAATTGTAACAAATGTAACATTCTACAACTACCATTCTGTAACATTCTGTGTATGGAAGATTCTGTAACAACTACAACAAATGTAACATTCCAAAACTACCATTCTGTAACATTCTGTAACACTTGTAACAAATGTAACATTCTAAAGCTACCATTCTGTAACATTCTGTGTATGAAACATTCTGCAACAACTGTAACAAATGTAGCATTCTACTACTACCACTCTGTAACATTCTGTGTATATGACACTCGGTAACAACTGTAACAAATGTAACATTCTACAACCACCAAACCACGACCAAAGCAGACAGATACAGAAGGCAACACCGGATAAGCACAGAAGAACAGGCTGCTTTCCCTCACCTTCTGAGTTCTGGCGAGAAGCGGCGCCTTTGAAGCGGAAGGCCTGTCTGACTCGACTGCGGTCGCCGAAGCTGATGCTCTTGGGTACTTTGGAGGGACTGTCCTCGATGCTGTTGTCAGCACTGGGAGAGCGTCGCAGGGGCTGCTGGCTCTGAGGAGAGTTCTTGCCTTTGTTCGCGGAGTTTCTCGGGCTGGAGAACACGCGCTCTTTCAGGGTCACTTTCTGACTGTGAAGGATAGAACAGTGTAGAAGTTAGAGACTGAAGTATAGCGGATGCTTTGGTTATGATGTTAAGAAAAAGTAACTGTGCCAAGACACTCAAATAACTACTGAAAATTATACGAAAAGTTATAAAACATGTTAAATCAACAGTGACATATTGATTCATTTATTATGATTGCTGGGATATGGAAGTAATTCCATGTTTATTTAATAAAACCCTGAATATATCAAAAAAATGTCTTGGAACGAGCAATTTTGCATTGCATAACCACCACGAGTGTGCTTTAAATTTTCATTAATTCAAGAGCCTGTCATTAACTAAAGAAATATTATAGTAACAATAAAAACAATATTTAAGTGCAAATTTAAGTTAATAAGGATTATAATAAAGTGTTTCCTGTAGAGATTCATTCTCTTCACAACGTGTTTCAGTGTTTTTTTTAAACGTGGGCGGATGTATTTATGTGCATTTGGCTTATTAATCACCACACATCTGTCTGGACACAAACAAGGTCAAACTAATACACACACGCACACATAAATAATGTGTTTATTGATGTAGATAGTCCACTGCACATTTTACACCTGAGCAATAATCATGCTGTCTAAGCATCTTGATATGCCACACCTGTGAGGTGGATAGATTATCTCGGCAAAGGAGAAGTGCTCGCTAACACAGATTTAGACAGATTTGTGAAGAATATTTGAGAGAAATAGGCTTTTTGTGTGCATAGAAAAAGTCTTAGATCTTTGAGTTCGGCTCATGAAAAATGGTGGCAAAAACAAAAGTGTTGCGTTTATCATTTTGTTCAGTGTATTTGCACACAAACAACGTCTATGAAAAGAATCCTGTGCTGGCGACTCTGATGACACCCAAACAGACATGATGCATGCAAAAGAAAGCATTACAACTCACATTTAACATCTGGGCTGCCTGAGAAATATAAGACCATTTACTGTATTTGTATACGCACATGATTTTACTAACCTCGGAGAGGGTTCTGGTTGGGCATCCTTCCTGTGTTAGAAAACAAAATCTTACTCATAATCATGCACAATCCAATTTATTAACACATAAATGATTCATCTGAGAGAATCAGAAATAAAAGACAGCATTTTACATCACCTAAAGGAGAGGCCAGATTTGCTCTTGAGGTTTCTCAGCAGATCGAGCTGATTCAGAGGAGGGATGAGTCTGGAAAAACACACAGAGACCGTTGACACACAGATGATGTTTGAAGAGGAAATGCTGTGCTGTTTATATAAATCTGGAAGCTTCTTTGGACAGAAAAATCGACAAAAAACTAACAAGGTACTATTAATAAATATGCAGCATACTGTGAGAGGGACACAGAGAGAGAATGTACAGGAAAAAGACAGGAACTTATGTATTTTTTCTATTCATATACTGTACATTAGACACACAGTTACTTTTACACTACTATCTCTTGCACAATCAAATGAGTTTTTAAACAGACAGAAAAAGAAAGAAAAGGTTATATGCTGACTACAAAGAAGTAAATCTGAAGTTTATAATACCAAATACACTGGGAGGTTTGTTCAAATCATTAACAAATAACACCCAAACATGAAATATGAGCACTAATAATAGAAATGCTTAAAAAAGTCTTAACTCTAATTAAAAATACAAATATTTTTTTGGCTTAGTAGGTCAGAAATATTTTTATGTTTTTGGAAAGATTTTATTTGCTCTGAATTTTTGGATCAATTAATTTAATAAATTCAATAAAAACAGTAAATATTGTGAAATATTATTACAATTTATAATAGCCATTTTCTATGTGAATATCTTTTAAAGTGTAATGTATTTCTGTGATGCTCCGCTGTATTTTCAGCATCATTCCTCCAGTCATCAGTGTCACATGATCTTCAGAAATCATAATAATATGAAGATTTACTGCTCAAGAAACATTTCTGATTGTTAGCAATGTTGAACAGTTGTGCTGCACAATATTGTTGTGGAAACCATGGATTATTTGATGAATAGAAAGTTCAAAAGGACATAATTAACTCTTTACTGTCACTTTTGATCAATTTAATGCATCCATGATGAATAAAAGTATAATTTCTTTTCAAAAAAGATTTTAATCAAACAGTCTTTGTTTCTTAAACTCCATTGCATTCAGTCCAATAGATGCTACACGATCATCAATAGCAATGGTGGTATGTATTGCTCGAAGCACATCATAAACACGTGATCCAAAAGCTTTCATCTTCATATACTCTATTTTATGACTCAATAGCAGCATTAGCTGATGCAACACATTACATATGACAAGCAACATGACATGCATACCCTGCTGATTCGACATTTGAAATCAGAGCGTGATGCATGAATAAAACATGCCATAGGTATGAAGGGAGGGAGGGAGTGTGTGGACAGCACTGTTGACCTTCACAATCTGGACAAAAACAGCCTCAAAGGTCAGTGAGCAGATCGATGCAGAGACGCCTGAGGACATCTCATCTGACACCCAGAGGAATGCTGGGATAGAGAGGGGGGGGGGGTGAAAATGCATGCAGAAGTGCATGTACCTGTACATGGGCACGGATACAGTCCTCTCATAATAATCCCACGTCGAATAGAGATCCGTGCGATTCAGGTTTGTGGCATAAAACCTCCAGGCAGCCTGAGAGATGGCAGTGAACAGTCAGATTAAAATATAACATGCATTAGATAATTCACTTAATAATTAGTTTGAAAAAACATGAGGGGAGGGGAGAAAATAATGACGTGAACTGTAAATGTAATGACACCGAATTTGCTCAGATTACTAAAAAATAAATAAATTGCAACTACAAATTTATTTGCTCATCATAATTTTTTGGGCTCAGCATGAGATCGGATAGATTTTTATGTTTTGTGCTCAAAGAGGCTGCATTTATTTGATCAAAAATACAGTAAAAACTGTAAAATTGTGAAATATTATCACAATTTAAAATAACTGTTTTCTGTGTGAATCTCTATTAAAGTGTCATTTATTTCTGTGATGCTCCGCTGTATTTTCAGCATCATTCCTCCAGTCTTCAGTGTCACATGATCTTCAGAAATCATGAAAATATGATGATTTACTGCTCAAGAAACATTTCTGATTATTATCAATGTTGAAAACAGTTGTACTGTACAATATTTTTGTGTAAACTGTGATGCATTTGATTCTTTGAGGCTATCAGGCTTTTTTTTCTTCGGGTTTCAGAGCTCTGAGTTTCAGTGTTATTTTCCCGGCTAACCGGAGCCGATGACATCTGTGTATCTGGGACGTATCTTGAGATGAGGCGTGCTGTACCTGAATTAGGCCGGCAGCTGGATTTCTGCGCTTCTCGAAATGTTTCTGCCGATGCTGTTCCTGAACTTTCAAGGCAAACCCAGAACCCAGAATCCCCTGCAGAGAAAAGAAACTTTGTTAATGATGAATGGAACTAGTTCCTCCAGAAACTGTGCCGTGTCGTCTATTATTCTGCACTATAATGGAGTGTCACGACATTAAAGGGGTCATATCTTCTGATAAAGTGCTCTTTTATTAAGTTCTTTCTTTTTCTCTGAGCTCTAGTTAGAATGTTTATCAAGGTTTTTGCAGCAACAAATAGTTTTTCTTCTCCGTTTCATCAGATGACCTTTTCTTTGACATGCTAGTGGCATGCAAGTAACTTGCTAATCATGCTAGGAACATGCTAATCATGCTAGCAATATGCTAATAACTTGCTAATCATGCTTGAAACATGCTAGCGACATGCTAGTAACTTGCTAATCATGCTAACGACATGCTAGTAACATGCTAATCATGCTAATGACATGCTAGTAACATGCTAATCATGCTAACGATATGCTAGTAACATGCTAATCATGCTAGCAACATGCTAATAACTTGCTAATCATGCTAACGGCATGCTAGAAACATGCTAGTAAATTGCTTATCATGCTAGAAACATGCTAGTAACTTGCTAATCATGTTAATGACATGCTAGTAACTTGCTAATCAAAAAAACAAAACATGCAATTCATGCTAGAAACATGTTATCAACATATATCTAAACTATCTAAATTTTCAAACTTCAGGCTTTAACAACTGCTTTAAGCTTTCTCAAGCCAACCCAAAGTTTGTCTTGAATTGTGAGATATAAAGTTGTAATTTAAATTTTTTATTATGTGTTTTTTTTGATTAATGAAAATATTTTTATTATTATTTCATTTGTAATTTAGTATTGAATGAATAAACCATTCATTAATTTATTAATTAGTTCATTTAGAATTGTGAAATTGGACTGGGAATCGCAAGAATAAAATTCTGAATATTGAGTTTAAATCTTGCCAATCTGAATCTTGCAATGAGCTTTTTTAGTTTAATTTATTTGTTATAAAATATTTTTTTATATTGCTAGAAAAAAGCCATAATTTTGAGTTTATATCAAAATTACAATACATTTTGACTTTGATTACAAGTATTTATGACATTATTAATACATTTATAGTCCATTATGCACATTTTAAACTTCAGTTCCAATAAGCCTTAATGTTTACATGAAAGCAGAACTGCTATGAAGAAAAGTGCATTAAGCAGCCAGTGGGACTGTTATATTCATAATAAACTTTAGTGATCTACTTCAGCCTCTGCTCTCTCCACTGCATTAAAAGCCTGTTCGACTTCATCTGTTCATTTCCTCCCGAATCCCTGGAGACTCACCGCAGGCAGAGCGAAGAAAGACACGCCGATCAAGGTGAAGGTCGCCGCGAGGAGACGTCCGTTCCAGGTTATGGGATATTTATCACCATAGCCGATTGTGGTCAGAGTGATCTGTGGGACATTGAGGGAAAGCCCGTCAGATTTCAGTTAGCCATGAACTCAGATCAGTTCAGTAATTCACTGTCACTGACTGCAGCCTGAAACTATTAGCTTGAAAATGAGTCTCATTTAATTTAATTAAATTTCACACACACACACACACACACACACACACACACACACACACACACACACACACACACACACACACACACACACACACACACATACAGACACACACACACAAACATACACACGCACACGCACACACACACACACACACACACACACACACACACACATACACACACAAACACACACACACACACACACACACACAGGCACATGCATCCACACAAAAACACGGACACACATGCACACACATAAACACACACACACATGTAATAACATATCATATCATATAACATATATTATAATATTATTTTGGTAGTTTTTTTCTATCATGACTTACCCTAATATTAACGTACAAAGGAACCGATTAATTAATCGGTCAGTCAAAATAAAGAAAATAATAACACCTTTGTCAAAGGACATGAAAATGATTTAAACAGAGCAGCTCACCCAAAGAGCAAATCAGAAAAATAAATATTAAGATCTGTCATTAAATTATGCAAGAGCATGAACTCCATCCACAAATGATCTTTCTGAAATCACATCTCATCAAACTCAACGAGCGATAAACGTCACTGCATAATTAATGATCCTCACAGAGTCCTGTGTGCAAACTTCAGCTGTGTCTCTATCTGATGTCCTTGAGTTTGTTTCTAAAGGAATCACACCAGCGCTTCACTGGAGTCCCGATTAACTCTTTAATAAAGCACCGCAGAAGCGCTTCCACACCAGAACACTTACAGAACGCCAAGAAAACAAATGGTGTGCTTGAATGAAGTAGCGAGTGAAACTCATCTTCGAATGCAATCTGCTCATGAAATCATATGGATCTCAGACCGCATTATGAGAGATTGTGGAAATGCCACATTACTTCAAGCACATTTGTTCGAGCGAAAAGTCTTACCAGACCCCACCAGAGCGCATCGGCGTAGGTCTCAAACATCTGGTTATCCTCCTTCTCAGCGAGATACACCAGGAACGAGGCCAGGATCAGACACAGGAAGCCAATGTACCAGGCGGTGATCAGTTCCTGTTAAACACAGCATCAAGAAATATCAATATCAAGTGTCTTCTCTGATGTTTTTGCCTGTCAACAATCCATGAATGATGAAGATGATGATGAGGACGAGGATGCACTAAAGTGGCAATAGTTTTGCAAATGGCACTTCTGATTATTTTACTATTGGCTAAAGTGTGATGCACTTTTGTGTGTTTTATAATAGTTAGCTATAACTCAAATTTATTTTAATAAACTTTAAATTTGTGTTAGTTGAAATAAAATAACACTTGTATGATGAAGGGATATTATAGTCAACTAAATCCATAAAGCAATTTTTGTTACTTGAAATAGAATAAACTTTAACTGAAATCAAATAAAAATGAAAACCTGATTTGTTTTATTTTATTTCAGCTAATTACGAAGGCAACATTTTTTATGTCCATTAAATTAATCCTGATGTACTGTACTAAAATAAATAAAACTTAAAATATAAAATGGAAACTATATAGACATACTTAAAAAATGTCAAAACGACTAAATTAATTAACTATTATTAAAACAAACTATAATATTATCTCAGTGAAACTGAAATGACCCTCCTGTGATGAGACTATTATAGGTTTTAAATGAGCTTTAATGTTTTCATCATTAATGTTTTCATTAGAATTTTTCTTACATTTTTTGCAATTTTCTTATGTGCTCTCATCTTTTTTTCTTTTGTTTTATATAATATTAGCCTACCATTTAGGTTTCATTTATTTTCAATTTCAGTTTCAGTTCAGTTTTAGCATTTATTTATTTAGTGACATTCAGTAATTGTAGGGCCTAAATGTAAACTGAACTAAATAACTAAATGTAACTAAATGTAAACTGAAATAAGTTTTTCATATAATATTTCTATTTTATTTCAGCTTTATTTCAACAATGTTAACTGTGATGTGCACACTCACTACAGTAATCACGATTAGATCATCAACACAATATTTTTGAGGAAACCATGATGCATTTTATTTTTCAAGACTCTTTACAGAATGAAAAGTTCAAAAGAACAGCATTTATTTGAGGCCGAAATCTTTTGTAACATTATCAGTGTCTTAACTGTCACATTTGATCAGTTTAGTGGAGATACCCATTTTGTTCTGAATGTGGCGTAAGTTTATTTGTTTGAGAATGTCATATCATCAAGCCTTCAGTTTTCTCTCAACATAATTAACCTGTTTTCCTCTTTCAATTAATATGCTCAGCATTAATTATTAATCAGACTAATGCTGTTATTTCACAGACGGCTTTCCTTTCCTCACATCACACTGCTAGCATGCAACTCCCTTAAAACTCATTCAAATTTCAGTATGTTTACTGTGAACATGCAAAATCTTTAATGGATCCGTTTGTTAGAGAAAACATGTTTTCATCACCAGAACAACAGATGATGTTTTCACAGAGCACAAAACTGCTGAGGAATCACACAACATTCAAATGTAACACTCCCATTTCAAACTGGTATTCAAAAGTAACACTCTAAAGTAACACTCCCATTTAAAAGAATCATTCAAAAGTAACATTTAAAAGTTACACTCAAAATAACATAGAATTTTTAAAGCGACATTAAAATGTAACACTCCCTTTTCAAACTAGCATTCTAAAGTAACACTCCCTTTTAAAAGAATCATTCAAAAGTAACACTCAAAGGATGTAACACTCTCATTCAAAAGCAACACTCAAAAGTAACATTAAAATAACCAAGAAAAATGCTTTTAAAACATGAAGAGAAGAACCTGGGAACTATAAACGTTCAGGGAACATTTAGAAATGTAAATTGGGAAGATTAGCAAAAGGTTCTTTTGAACTTTTTTACTAAATCTTCAAAGCACAGCCAATGATGACAACACAATTTGCATTCGATGTAATATTCTGCCTGTCTCGTTCCTGTCAGTTCTCCATCTGTGACTGTGTGCCCTGCATTTACAGTACGAGGTTATGTTATGTGTTGCCCAGACTCATCGATCGCAAACCTCCAGCTGACACTTCATCAGGATGTCTCATTAAGCTTCGCCCCACTTTGGCCTTTTTCCTCCTCTCCACAACACAGCCACACCGAGCCAAAAAGAGGCCATTAGATCCATTCCAGAAGAGCATCTGACCTCTAGAACCCACTTCAACAACGAACAGGAAATGTTGGGCTTGACAAATGTCACATGAGAGACTCCTGTGGTTTCAATCTTCAATATCTGCACAGCAAAAAGCCTCGTGGAGCAGCCAGAGCAACAACAAACCTCTCAAACCTCTCATATTTGGTCTATGTGCAATATTTCTTAAGAGCAACTGAACTAGTACTTTGCGGTTTGGAAATTGAGCTTGTATATTGTTGATTCATGCTTCAGCCGCACTGTTTGAGTCATAACAGTCATAGGTAACAATCTCATTCAAAAGCAGCACTCAAAATTAACATTCCATTGGAACGACGTGCATTGATTAATCATTCACAATAAGACTAGGAACATAACTTAAGAAAGTTAACACTGATTTCATGTTGACTTTAAAACTTTTACATGGATATTACCATGAATTGCATTTATTTCTAATGATATGTGCTAAATAAGACCAGATGCATCTCCAATTAAAGTCCTAAAGTGGATATTGGGAATGCCAGAATGTGGGATGAGATTTACATGAGCCTTACTGGCTACTGAACCAGGAGTGTTTATCATCTTCACTTACCTTGCTGTGAGCGTAGACCACAGATCCCAAGAGCTTCCAGGTTCCCCCGCGCCGATCCATGCGGATCATCCGGAGAATCTGGAGGAATCGGAGACTCCTGATGGCGGAGGTGGCGAACACATTCCCCTGCGTTCCAGCAGCCAAAACCGAGATCGAGGCGATCAGCACCATGATGTCTGAAAAATACAACAGCAACTGATCAAGCTACATATACAGGCATATAGAATATTAACGTTATAGGAAATATGCAAATTTACATGCATTTGACAAGTGACTTCAAGCATACAGGCATGTGGTAAGATAAAATAGCTACCTTAAAAATTGTGAAATATTATTACAATTTAAAACAGCTGTTTTCTATGTAAATATCTGTTAAAAAGTGATTTATTCCTGTGATCAAAACTGTATTTTCAGCATCATTCCTCCAGTCTTCAGTGTCACATGATCTTCTGAAATCATTCTAATATTCAGATTTTCTGCTCCAGAAATATTTCTGGTTATTTTTAATGCTGAAAACAGTTGCAGTTTTGTGGAAACTGTGATGCATTTTATTTTTTGGGGGATTCTTTAATGAACAGAAAGTTCAAACGAACAGCATTTATTTGAAACAGAAATCTTTTGTAAAATCGCACATCTTAACTCTCACTTTTTTCAGTCACAGTTAATGCATCCTTGATGAAAAAAATTACTTTGGATTACTTTGACTGTTTTCACTCAGAAATGTATATTAAATTTCACAAATTATTAAAAGCAGCAAAACAGCAAGTACATTAAATGTTGGAGCAGAAATACTAAAATAGTATTTTCCTGTAAAATCGTCATTTATAGCTTTAAAAAAAATAGTTTTTTCCCGTGTATTTGGCAGGCCTTTAGAAATCCTCACCGATAACACAAAAAGGTTTCCGGGCAAATTTTAACCTTCCCCTCCATCCTCTGTATCGACAGCAACATCCTGCAGACCAGATCCTTACAATGTATTCCACTCCGAAAACCACAATGGTTACAATTTCCTACAAACACACAGACAGACGTCATGTTAGCATGAGATCAATGCACACGTGTTAAATCAATACCCCTGTGATATTACATACCAGGATGTAGAGGGCGTCTTCTGAGCTCTTCTCATATTCTTTGATGGTGGAGAACACGGACAGAACCAGACAGGAGAAAACCAGCAGAAAACTGAAATGACAATAAAAAATAAATAAAATAAAAACATTTTAAATGATCTGCATTGAATTTGCATGTGATTTGTGCAAAATAAAACCAAATGCATGTATTAAACCAGCAGAAAACTGAAATGACAAAAAAAAAAAAAACAGTTTACATGTTGTGCATTGCATTTGCATGTGATTTGTGCAAAATAAAACAAAATGCATGTATTAATACAGTAAACAGATCTGATTTGATTGGCATAATGAATTGCTTTATCTAAAACTGATCAGATTGCGCCTTTTAAGGTCTTCAAAGGGAATTATCCAGCAAACAGAGACAAAAATCAAGTGTATATGTGTAATCTCTCCTTCAAATGCCACAGTAAAGTGGGTAAATGCATTGCTGACACTGTTTTTCTCATCATCTCTCTGTCAGCATGAGCTCTGCTGCGGTTTCTCAACAAACTCTAAGAATCCTGCAGGAAGTGCTGAGCTGGCCGCTGATGGCCTTGGCCACAGACATATGAGGAATAGCGGGATATCAGGCTTGAGCTAGCACACGCTAGCCCTCCGCGGGACCACATTACACAAACTATTTACTGACACAAACATTATAAGTCTCTTAACACACCGACCCAGGCAGTAAATTCTACAGAGAGATGTGTTTTTGTTTTATTATGCAGTGTAAAAAAAAAAAAGTCTATCAACTACTACAGAAAAATAAAAGCTAATCTAAACTGACAACTCACCTTTAGAGAAAGCAGTTACATCACAAGCTACATGACAAAATTAGACTGCATAATTTACATAATAAAATATTAAAAACTATTAGAGCTAATGCAATTTCATTAGAAAACAAAACACATTTCATACTACAAAATAAAAATGATAGTGCTGTATGCAAATCTGAATAAGGATAAATAAAAAAAATATATACTAAATTTACAATAATAATATGATTTAAATATATTAAATACATTATAAAATATATATTATATATAAATACATTCTATCTATAATTAAAATTTAATTCATATATATATATATATGTTCATACTGTAATGTAAAAATATAATATATTGATTATATACACATGCACATACAGTATATAAATAAATAATATATATATATATTTCATGTTTCACAGTATGTATTCTTTGAATATAAAAAAATGTAATAAATAAATACACATACATATAATAATAATAATAATAAAAAATATATATATATATATGTATACATTACATATAATAAAAAAGGAGAAAAGAAATATTGAAGCAAAACGATTAATTTGACGTCCATGTATTATTTTCAAGCATTTTGAGTATTTTGGTTAGAAAATCATTCTCTAGTGCAGGCTTCACTTTAATTTAACATCATGATAATAGAGGAATCTACTTTGTTTGTTATTATACTGGCTTTTTATTTATTATTATTATGTTTATTATTTGTAATTTTTTTTTACTACCTGCACTCTTATGTGTATCTTTTAATTTTTATGTTTTTATGTAAAGTGTTTTGAGATGCTACTTTTAAAGGCGCTATATAAAATAAAGTTTATTATTATTATTATTTCATTTTCTCTGCGAGGTCGTGTTAGTGGTTCATGGAAAGGTAAAAGTAATATTCGAACAGGTTTAGTAACAGTGATTGATAGTGATGACACTGTATTCTGATAAATGACACTCTTGTGTCTTGATTTCTCTGTTTTCACAGCGACATCATTTCAGTCATTAGAGAGCAAGAGAAAGAGTGTGTCGACGGTCATGGTGCAGTAATACTTCCCAGCGGGCATGTGAAGTGTATTTGGACTTAATGTACGTGCGGATGCAATATAACGCTCTGCTGGCCACATGTGCACATGTACAGCAGTTTTCTGCCTTTTTAGCTCTATCTTCACACTCATAAACATCTTTGTCAGCACTTTCTCCTAAAGAATATCAAGGGGAACATGTGCTTGGACTGTCTTTTGTTTAACGAGGATTAATTAGCTGGTGATTAGATGAAAAGAACAACCAAAAGCATGCACTAACTAACAAATGCAGATAGAGATGAACGCGATAGAGAGAAAGACGAGAGACAGGGTTTTGTGATTTTCAATGCAACAGCCAATCAGAGCATTTGTGTGGGAATTAAATATATTTTCTCTGTCTTTGTTGCCAGGCAAACATTTCAGTGTAGGGAACATGAGTGTTTGTCCAAGACGACTACTGTATGTGTTCACTAAATAATTTAATCCCGATTTTGTATCAGGGTTATCGTTAACGAAAACAAAAACTAAAACCATGAACACTAAATGAAATAAAATAATACGAATATATATAAAATGTATAAATAAAAAAAAAAAAAAAAAAAACAACTGTAAAAAAATATATATACATATATGACCCTGGAGCACAAAACCAGTCATAAGGGTCAACATTGCATTTTGTTGTTTTTACAGTTAACGAAACATATCTAAAATAATTTTCTCCCAGGATATTATTTGTTTTTCTATCCAGTTTTTTTCTTACTGTTGATTAAATGCACAGTTAGTGATTAAAAACAAGGAAAACCTCTCCTCTATCAAGAAAACTCTCCAAGACTCCTCTGACTTCGTCTTTAACATCTGGCATGTACTGTACAGTATCAAACATTTGATTTCAAAGCAGGATTGTTGTTGTACGGCTCGTGTAACTGTGTCCAGTCACGTCTCTCCGGTGCTGCACACAGCCTCTGTCCAGTGGATTAGATGACAAGACTACAGCTCTAATTATAGATTATTGATCCCAAACAAAACACCTACATCGATATGAAGGAGAGCCGTCTGTCCTCCTGCTGAGAACACCAGGGACGGGAATCAGTTTTCCAATGGGACATTCAGTGAGTTTAATGTGTGCATTACCACAAAACTTAGATTTCCATCACATGTGTGGTTTATGCTAAATACAGCCGTCTAACTTGTGAATTGCATGAGATTTGGTCAACTTGATCTTTCTGATTTATCTGGTTAAGACAGTAAAGACTAGTATATCATCATCAAAAACACAACAAAATGATGTGACAACAATACTGGACTTTTGAAAAACAAACTATTAGTTGTATGAGCATAATTTATTTAGTCAAGGTTTATCACATGCACTGCACAAAAAGAAAAAAATTTTTTTTCATCTATTTTATTGCAAATATAAGTAACCCTGTATTTTGTCTCACTGCACTGGCAGATTTTTACACTTGTTTATACTTAAAACTAGTGAAATATTTTACTGATGTTGCAAAACAACAACAAAAAAAGCAGTTTTGTCACAAAATAAACATTAACTTAAAGCAAAAAAAAGCAACAAAAAAAAAAACTTAAATATATATATATATATGTATAATTAAAATGGAAAAAAACTGTAAAAATATTTTGTAGTTCAAAATATGAATTAAAATAGAAAAAAATTATAAGCAAAACATACATATTAAAGATGCATCCTCTGAAAAGGCTTAATATCTCATGGATTATAGCTTCTCAACTACATTTATTGAATATTTATTGAAATGTAGATGTTTTAACTGGACAAGAAGGCATTCAAGACTTTCAGTCCTGTAGATAAGACACACCACAGATTCTGAATAGTGTCTGAGACCGAAGTATAATAACTGTAGATGAGATGTTCCTGTTATTGATTAGTCATTGATGACCAGTATGACACACACACACACACACACACACACACACACACACACACACACACACGCACACACACACACACACACACACACACACACACACACACACACAGCATTATAGACAGCACTATAATGTGGAATCAGCAGCAAGATCTAAACGCTTTTAACAACAACACAAGCACTATGAGCAATCGATGACATCACAGGTGCATTTCCACCTACTCACTCGTGACCCTCACACACACACACACACACACACACACACACACACACACACACACACACACACACACACACACACACACACACACACACACAATCTCAAGTGTGATTTTCTTTCCTAATAGCACACAGGACGTCCCATGATGGTTTCCTTGAGATAATCAAACTTTCCCTGCTGTATATCTGATCGTTCACACTAATGGATGCACACACATGCATTTCCTCATCTACGGCTTTTCATGACTGATTTGGCTCCTTCATCCGTAGATCTCTCATTCACAATAAATCATCCAGACAGGAAAAAGAAATCATGAGAGAGAAAGTACATTTCCATTTCCTGAATTAACCAGCAGTGAGTGATTACAGAGAGCCAAAACACACACACACACACACACACACACACACACACGTCATTCAGTGCAAAGAAATGCATTTTTAAACTTAAATTTTTAAACTTAAGTCTTAATAATCTTTAATAATTTCCCCCAAAAATGTAGTTTAAATTTCATACCAGTCCCTGAACTTGAATTGATGTAACAAACAGGATGCACAATTTAAATCTGAATACAAGGACATTTACAAAGCTTTAATGTTTATGTGGCACATGTATGGGGTTAGAATTGTTGCATTATTCCAAATAAATAGATTATGATCCACAAATAAATGTAACGAGATTCACAAAAATATATCAAATTCACAAATGAATATAAAGAGTTTCACAAAAAAAATATAAAACTCACAAATAAATAAAATGAGATTTGCAAATAAAAAAAAATATATTTACAAATGTGTTTAATGTCACAAACACAACTCTACCTGGTATTTATTTGTGAACCGCTGTCTGTGCATTTGTAAATCACTGCACGCATTTGTGGATCGGTTCCTGTGCATTTGTGGATTTGAAACACTTCTAGCGTCGACGTGCAGATAAATCCACAAATAAGTGGACTCCACCCACCGTTTACTCAAGCCAATCAAATAACGGCCACATTGAGCTGACCAATCGTAGCACGTTATCGCTTCAACCAATCACGTTTTGGCTTACAGCCAGGGGAACTGCGGGAATAGACACCGAACTTGAGACCAACAACAGACAGTCAGGGCATTTCTCAATACCAAGTTCGCAGAGTCTGGACTTCCGTCCTTCCGAGTTTGGACATGCCAAGTTGGACTCAGAAGAACGAACTCTCGAGGACGGGAGGACGCGAGTCCAGTCATTCTACAAATGGAACGGCAGCGTACTTGATAGCTTCACTCAGCATGCATGTTTTACTTGAATTAACTTCTTTTTTATTTTCAATATATTAAATATATTAGTATTAAAAAACTAATATTTACCTACTCTGATTATTTTCACTTTATATTTATAATGAAATTGAATATAATATTAAACGACTGTCTCTTTTTTATTTTAAAAACTATTAAACATTAATATGTGGTTCAGGTAACATTAATACTGTGATTATATTTACGTCGTTCAAAATAAATAAAATATGTGGAAACAACTGCCTCTTTTCATTAAGAACAATCTAGCAATAAACCCACTCAGCTACAATTTAAATAATACGGTTGAAAAGTGTAAATCAATTGTAAATAAGTGTAAATCAAAATGGAACAGCTTAGGATTGCCATTGCAATTGCTATTTATCAAGATGCTGAAGAGGAGGCTGCCGAACGGAGGAGACGAATCCTTCAAAGAAAAGCCAGGATGCAGCGGAGGATGGCGAAGAGACGTGCCATATTAGCATGTCTCTCTAGCATTGTACGTTTTTCTAATTATTCTTTCTTCATAAACTGCCCATATACTTATGTGGACTTAGTTAGGTATATCCAAATGAAAAGTCATAATAAAAATTTATTATAATGTATCATATAGGCACCCTATCAACAGACTACAAAGTACTATCTCACAAAAAGTTATGTAAACTATTGCAGGGATGTAATGAGACTACATTAGATTTTTCAGTATACCAAATAAACTGACAAGTACAATAGGTTTGACAGTTGATAACATTTAAATTAACTAGCTTACACTTCACACACCTTTTATTTGTCTTTGTGGTGCTCAAATAAGTTTATAGTTTATCATCTTTATATAGCTAGGTGCACATCATATTACTGCATTAACACAAACAGGACAATTTAATATCTATAATAATCATATAGGCTACAACTTTTAGACTCTGGGATGAATGTTGTGCTAGAGCTTATCAATAAATGAATGAAACCGAAATAGAGTATAAAGAAATACTTCACGAAAAGAGCAAATGTTAGAGGGAGATTTAATTATGGCAGATTTTAGTAAATTTTAGACAAAATCCTTAAAACAACTGAGTATATAGCTTATATTAAATCCAAAAATATAATAAATACAATGCAACGACAGTACATATAGTAACAACTTTTTAAAAGCAATACATATAACAAATACATAATACAACAAAAGTAAAAACATTCTTAATATATTATCTATATATTTTAACAGGAACAAAGTCCCACTCGCAGGTATTCACAGATCAATGACCAGGTACCAATCCTGGTCAAGTTTTTTTCTGGAGAGGATTTAAAGCCAGCTTTCAGGCTCTCCAGGATCAGCATCAACATGCTGGTACAGATGCTGCCCCGTCAAAAAGCCCATGGATGGAGCCGTGAAATTGAAGTACTTGTTACGGTTTATTGGCTTGCCTGTTGAGCATCCTACAGGGTCACATCAGATGACTTCAGCATGCCACTTTCAACAGTTTGTAGGACTGTTCACAATGTTGTGGAGGAGATGATGACCATCCTCCACAAAATTATTCATTTTCCAAAAGCAGAGGAAATGGATGAGGTGGGGGGCCTTGCTGGCCATGAGGCATTCCGCTGTGCTGCTGGTGCCACATCAGGATTGTTCCTCCTGCAATGCCACAAAAAAGATGCTACATAAATAGAAAGATCTTCCCTTCCATCATTCTACAGGGCACCTGTGATGCTAAAGGCATATTTATAGATGTGTATATTGGCAATCCAGGCTCTGTACAGGATGCCCTTGTGCTGCGCAGATCACCAATGTACCAGCAGGCTTTGTATTCACCAGCTGGATACTATCTTTTGGGAGATGGGGGATACCCTTGCTTGCAGCATCCTATTGCAATCATGACCCCATACCGCCAGCCTGTCGCAAGTAAGAACACTTTTTTATGTCAGACAGACAGACACACACACACGATAAACCAAATTTTTACTGTTATGAATTTGCAATACACTACACATTTTCTACACGATTTTTGATTAACAGGCCAAGTTGAAGCCCGATACAACAGGCATTATGCACAAGCACGGAACATCATCGAGCGCACTTTTGGGATGTTAAAAACTCACTGGCGTGCAATTTTCTTGCGGGCCCTAGAGATCAGGCCACTGTTCGCCCCAAAGGTGATTGGTGCCTGTTGTATCCTCCACAACATCTGTGTGATGGGAGGTGATCTCTTGGAGGAGGAGGAGGAAAGCCAAGGACAAGAAGACAGCGAGGATGATGAGAATGCAGCAGTGGGTGAGAGGGACCTATCAGGGAACCATCTCCGAGGACGTCTGGCTGCTCAGCTTTCTTCTCCCGTGGAACTGCCTGGGTGTCTGACTGAACAGTACTACATCTAGACAGTAAACCTTTCCAGATGTTGTCATGTTCATTAAAAGAGCAACATAAACAGTTGAAATAGCTATGACATTAATTAGAAAGATAGGTATGAATAAATGTGCAAGTAGATGGGTATAGATACATTTATACGTTTTCTTAATGTTGGTATGTTCTTCTTGAGATTTAACTGCATGATTGTAAATAATTGTATACCACTATAGACATTGGATATTACATTATTTTATATTATTTGTGTTTTTGTTGTAAATATAAAGAATACACTGTTGCTATAACAATGATTTGCCAGGGTTGAAATTGAAACATTCATTTTTATTTTTTTTTATTCAAATAATCTATATAAAATCATTTATCATTAAATACAACATTAATTTAGAATTTATTAAGTTTTTCTAAAAGAGAAATATGTCTCTGCTCTGGCTGTTGCTGCCCTCTCTCTCTCCTCTTCTCTCGCCAATGCTTCTCTCTCCCTCTCCTCTTCCCTCTCTGCCTGTTCTTTTAGAAACTAAAGAAGAGCCTGGCTGTCCCGTCGCCTCTTTCTTGACTGCTGGCTACTCCTGGCTTCCACAGAAGGGGTAGAACCTGGTGTGCTGACTGAGCCACCTGTAGTGGCAGTGGGTTTGATGCAACAACTCGAGTGCTGCCCCTGGAGTGCAGCATCCATTGCAGTGTACCACTGCCAGGTGGCAGCAGTCACACTACCGGCCTCTACCCCTTTTCCTGTGGGTGGGTCCCTAAGCTCCTGAAATAAAGCAAAATGCTGTCATGTTCTCACCTCACGTTGTTCCACACTTTTAGACATTTTTTATTTTTGCTCTACACAGAGGAAGATATTCTTAAGAATTTTTGTAACCTAACAGTTTGAGGCACCAAAAAATTACACATGTCAGTGGTGCCCCAGAACTCTTAGGTTACAAATATTCTTCCTTTGTGTAAAGCAAAAAAAAAAAAAAAAGAATAAATAAATAGTGTATACAGGTGTGAAACAACTTAAAATTGTAGGTGAATGGCAGAATGTTCATTTTGGGGTGAACTATTCTTTTTACAGTCTCAGAGTAAACAATGTAAACGGAGTAAACTACATTTTACAAAATAAAATGTAAGGGCCAATGCATCTATGTTAGGTTTCAAATATGACCGGAAAGTCTTTACACACATCTTGGTAAGCCTCTTTCAGTAACAGAAAGTAGAGAAACAGGCAGATTACCTTGTATTTATCTTTTAGGTTATTCAATTTTTTCTTTGCCTGTTTGGCAGTTATGGCCAAACCAGAAGTGGAACAAAATGCCTATAGGCAAAACAAACCCATAAAGATTTACATGATTCCACTTCAATAACGTATTCATTCTTATGGATGAAGACTGTCCAAATCTAGCTCCAAACCTTCAGACATGCAGGGAATTATACAAGCACTCAAAATGAATACTCACTCCCATCAACTTTTGGAGGAATTGCGCCTCCCGGTGAAAAGCCTTTCGTTGGCCGCCCGCCACTCTATCAAGGCCCGAGTTTCCTCAGCAGTCCCTTGATAAAAAATAATGCTTAATTTAAGTTGATGAAAAATAATACAATTATAAAAGAATTTGTAAAAAAAATGTAAATAAAGACAAGCAAACTATTTGGTTAAAATGACAAGAGCACTCTAAAATAAGGTTTGCATTTGATATAAGTATCGTTAGGCAAACGTTAGTTAGGAAACTTTTCCCTCAGGCAAAACAATTGCCCATTAGATATACCCAAAGCAAAATATATCAAATGTTTATCCACTACAGAATCAACACAGGCAGCCCCATATTTTACAAAATGTTACAGGGCCTAGCTACTTTTTAGGAGGACTTGCCGAGGGTTAGGCTACTTTTCAACTCGTAACGAAATCGTCTGAGCAAATTTTCAAATAGTTCCTTAAAATTCGACGGTAGCTTTGAAGTTTAAACAACATTCTGGCATAAAAACTCTTAGAACTACGTTACATTTTGTGATAAAACAACAATAGTATTTCGAAATGTATAACTTACAGTTGTGAGTTTTCTCCTCCGCCATTGATGCTAACCTGGTTCGAGCTGAATTCTGGGTTATGGCCCGTATCAAGTCCGCACAAGTCACCTCTCCATGCATCCTCGGTAAAAGGAGCGGAGCAAGAACACATCCGGGGATTTGAACTGGACTTGGCTAGATGTGAACTTTGAAAAGGGAAACAGTACTTGGGCAGCGACTGATGACATTTCACAAGTCCACAAGTAACGTTACAGACAAGTACGCACAACATGGCCGATCAGGCAAGACGCCCCCCCGGATTTAAGCCAAAACGTGATTGGTTGAAGCGATAACGTGCTACGATTGGTCAGCTCAATGTGGCCGTTATTTGATTGGCTTGAGTAAACGGTGGGTGGAGTCCACTTATTTGTGGATTTATCTGCACGTCGACGCTAGAAGTGTTTCAAATCCACAAATGCACAGGAACCGATCCACAAATGCGTGCAGTGATTTACAAATGCACAGACAGCGGTTCACAAATAAATACCAGGTAGAGTTGTGTTTGTGACATTAAACACATTTGTAAATATATTTTTTTTTATTTGCAAATCTCATTTTATTTATTTGTGAGTTTTATATTTTTTTGTGAAACTCTGTACATTTATTTGTGAATTTGATATATTTTTGTGAATCTTGTTACATTTATTTGTGGATCATAATCTATTTATTTGGAATAAAGCAACAATTCTAACCCCATACACATGCAATGAGAGAATGATGGATGGATGGATAGATTCATGAGAATGAAACAATGAAATCAGTAAGAGGAAGACATTACAGAGCTTCATGGACATTATTCTAATCCACTTAAAAAACCACACACACACACACACACACAAACACACACACACACACACAAACACACACATGTAGCTACATTATTAGCGTGCTCATTAAACCTCCTGCGTTAATGCTTCTTTTCTAATGAACTGTTTTCTTCTGCTCACCTGATTACAGTAATTACAGCTGCTCATAACGAGGCGCTGCCGCTCCCCACAACCCTCTGAAGACCTGGGAATATAATCAAATCCTCAAACATAAACCACAGAGGTTTGCTGAAGAAGAGTGGAGCAGATCCATCGAGATCTCAGACACAAGATTAGAGTAATAATGTGATTTAAAGACTCTTGATAATCACTGATGCTCAGACTCAATGTGTTTCCTTCAGCGCTTTTTATTTATCACGTGCATGTGATTACACGACTTAAAACAGAAGACCAGGGACGACCTGCAGCAATATTCACACACAGATCAGCATTTTGGACTCTTCAGGAGTTAAAACGGAAAAACCTGTAAAATGCAATAGATTAGGTCGTTGCACTATGTAAGGAGCTTTCAGAACGGAAAACAAAAACGAAAACAAGTTATTGATGACAAACATTTATGAATGATCCTCAAATTTACATGTCAAGAACATCACTTTGGGATTTATAGCCTGGAACAATACAGTCACAGTGGGGTCAAATCAGGAAAAGTACACTGATGGTCAAACGTTTTTGGAAAAAAAGTCACTTCTGTTCACTGAGGCTGCATTTCTTTGATCAGAAATACAGCATAAAAAGGAAAAAATGTGAAATGTTATTACATTTTAAAAACCTGTTTTCTGTGTGAATCTCTGTTAAAGTGTAATTTATTTCTGTGATGCTCCGCTGTATTTTCAGCATCATTCCTCCAGTCTTCAGTGTCACATGATCTTCAGAAATCAGAATAATATGATGATTTGCTGTTCAAGAAACATTATTATTATTATAAATGTTGAAAACAGTCGTGCTGCACAATATTTTTGTGGAAACTGTGATGCATTTTATTTTACAGGAATGTAATGTAATGAATAAAAAATAATGAAAAGAACAGCATTTATTTTAAATATAAATTGTTTGATAAATTTTACAATTCTTATATCCTTTTTTTAATCTTTTGAATTGTAGCGTATCCCAGTGTCCATAACAATATGAATCAGATATTTTCAACGGATAATAAAAGATAAAAGCTTTAATAAAAGCTTTTAACAAGAACACAAGCACTATGAGCAATCGATGACATCACAGGTGCATTTCCACCTACTCACTCGTGACCCTCACACACACACACACACACACACACACACACACACACACACACACACACACACACACACACACACACACACACACACACACACACACACACAGTGAAAACACTAATAGCACATGAGAGCACTCATTACAACAGTCCCTTCTGAAGTGTGAGGGAGGTTACAGAAGCATGTGACGTTCTCGTCTTAAAGTGACAGTACACCTACAAACCATCATTTACTGAGCGTTTTGAAGAACGAATGCATTTTTGCATACAAACCTGATTTGATATTAATAAGTCATATGGACTAATATTTATTGCCATGCTTTTCACCACGCTTTTTAATTGCATGAATATCCTGCCATACTTCTGAGCTCCACTGAAGATGGACTAGACATCCACTGGACATGAGAGTGAGTTTTTCTTTTTTAGTGATCTCTTTCTTACACACACTCATCAGATGGTGTGTGTGTGTGTGAGAGAGAGAGAGATCAGTAAGTCTATAAACTGAATAAACGCTCGGTTGGTTGCTGGATCGGTCGAGAAAGAGAGAGAGATAGAGAGAGTGAGACAGAGAAAGAGACAGAGAGAGAGACAGTCCTGCTGTCCCGCACACCTGAGGGCCTTCAGCAGAGCCTGTCCCTGCTGGAACAATACTGTCACGACTGGGCTCTGACCGTCAATCTGGACAAAACCAGAGTCATGGTGTTCCAGAAGAAAGCCAGATCTCAGGGACACAAACAGCAGTTCCTGTATAAAGGCCAGGTCCTGCAGCACAGCTCTAGCTACAGCTATCTGGGCATCGACATCAGCGCTTCGGGACGCTTCGGTCTGGCTGTGAAAACACTCGCTGAAAAGGCTCGGAGGGCTTTCTATGCTATAAAGTCACGATGTGGACACTTAAAATTACCCATTAAAACCTGGATAAAATTATATAATTCAATAATAAAACCAATTCTTTTATATGGATGTCAAATTTGGGGACCAGTACTAAATTTAAAAAATTGGGATAAAACATCAGTAGGAAAATTACAATTGAAAATTGGCAAAAATATTCTGGGGGTTGACAGAAACACGTCCACTGCGGCCTGCAGGGCTGAGCTGGGCCTGTACCCGCTGAACATGGAGATCCAGAAGAGATGTGTTCAGTTCTGGCATCACCTCCATCAGTCTGACCCAGAGTCAGTGCAATATAAAGCCCTCCTCGCCAATGAAAGCTCAGCAGAACCTCATCCTCTGAACTCACTCGCTCTTCAACTCGTCCATCAACCCCAAACCTTTTATTAACCATATCCACAAACATCTAAAAGTCACTCATGATCAAGCACTAAAAGCACATTTTGCCCTCCAGAATAAACTGCAATGTTACTCGGCCCTCAATAGAACCACTAAATTGGCCAGTTATCTATTTATTAAACATTTTAAAGAAAGACAAATCCTCCCCAAATACAGATGAAGTGACCATGATCTAGAGATAGAGAGAGGAAGACAGAGAGAGAGCAGAGGATCTGTAGACACTGTGACCTACAGCACATCGAGGATGAGGAACACTTTCTGCTCTTCTGCTCTAAATACACCAGTATAAGAGAAACCTTTCTGCCCAGGTTTGAAATCTTAATTCCATCATTCTCCATCACGCCAGAGTCAGCTCATTCTCTAGAGAGACCGACTGCATTTATCTATTTATTTATATTTACTATGCTACATATGACATGATCTGTACATATATGTTTTGTTTGTTTGTTTTATTACTTATATATAATATGTTGATGCTTTGGCAACATTGTTTCACAGTCATGCTAATAAAGCTCATTTGAATTTAATTGAATTGACAGAGAGAGAGAGAGTGAGAGAGACAGACAGACAGAGAGACAGAGAGAGAGAGAGAGAGAGAGAGAGAGAGTGAGAGAGACAGACAGACAGAGAGACAGAGAGAGAGAGAGAGAGAGAGAGAGAGAGAGAGAGAGAGAGTGAGAGACAGACAGACAGACAGAGAGACAGAGAGAGAGAGAGAGACAGAGAGACAGAGAGAGAGAGAGACAGAGAGAGAGAGAGAGAGAGAGAGAGAGAGAGAGTGAGACAGAGAGAGAGAGAGAGTGAGAGAGACAGACAGAGAGACAGAGAGAGAGAGAGAGACAGAGAGAGAGAGAGAGAGAGAGAGAGAGACAGAGAGAGAGAGAGTGAGAGAGACAGACAGACAGAGAGACAACACCCAATGAACACACACACACACACAGCCTAACACACCCAATCACACACACACACACTCACTCACAGCCTAACACACCCAATCACACACACACACACACACACACACACACACACACACACACTCACAGCCTAACACACCCAATCACACACACACACACTCACTCACAGCCTAACACACCCAATCACACACACACACTCACTCACAGCCTAACACACCCAATCACACACACACACACACACACACACACACACACACAGCCTAACACCCCATCAGACCTACACACATGTATATAATGTTAAATTCCAAGTTCAGTGTTAGTTTATTTTAGCTTTTGTGTTTTATGTACATGATTTCGGCATTATAATCCTTCTTATTTTATTTATTAATCTTATAATATTATGTTTTATTTTATTTTATTTAACTATTATTATAATGTTTGGTGTAGTTAATGTTCAAAATCAATTTCTATGTTGTTTTTTGATGCTTTGGCAATACAAAATGTATTTTTTTGTCATGCCAATAAAGCTTTCTGAATTGAATTGAATTGACAGAGAGAGAGAGAGAGAGACAGACAGACAGAGAGACAGAGAGAGAGACAGAGAGAGAGAGAGAGAGAGAGAGAGAGAGAGAGAGTGAGAGAGACAGACAGACAGAGAGACAGAGAGAGAGACAGAGAGAGAGAGAGAGACAGAGAGAGAGAGAGAGAGACAGAGAGACAGAGAGAGAGACAGAGAGAGAGACAGAGAGAGAGAGAGAGAGAGAGAGACAGAGAGTGAGAGAGACAGACAGACAGAGAGACAGAGAGAGAGACAGAGAGAGAGAGAGAGAGAGAGAGAGAGAGAGAGAGAGTGAGAGAGACAGACAGACAGAGAGACAGAGAGAGAGAGAGAGTCAGAGAGAGACACACTTGAGTTGAGCTCCAGATAAATTGCAAGAAAAATAAGATTTATTTGCTAACAAGCTAATGAAAAAAGAGGATTCAACATACAACAACATCTAGACAACATCTAAACAAAGATTTTGTTGAATCTGGACAGTTTTTTTTTTTTTTACACTGTCACACCTGAATTTGAGGAAAAGTTCAAGAGAAGCTGATCACAGGATAACCTCTGCAGAAGAGGATACTCATGTTGGAAAAGGATAACATCAAGCTAAACAACAACAACAACAGCCACTATAAGAAAACTTGCAGGATAAGAGAGGTAAAAACATTTTGAATAGACAGTGCTATTTATCTCTGTTTGGACTTTTGCTTGATTCCTGTTTGAAAGAACAGCACAGAAAAAACATTCTTGGACATTTTGGACACGACTGGAATTTTAAAGAAATCAGGGAAAATCATATTTTCCCCATTTTTGGCTTATTTACTCATTTTTACCAGTTGTATATCTCCACTGGGGGATGATCAACAAAATCAATTCAAAACAGTGGCAGTTATTTCAGTTGATTGTTTACATTCCAAATCAATGATGGCCAACGCATCATCCTGGCCACGCCCCTTCATCTACCCTCAGAAGAGCTCCGAGGCCTCCAGGCTGATGCTCAGACACAAGCAGATGAAGGAGACGCCCGACACACTGTTTGCGGATCTACAAGAACACAGTGCCATGAACAACCTGCTCTTTCACACCGAACACAGCCCTTTATGGCACACTGCCTTCTGTCAACATTTCACCTTTACCAAGAAAAGAGGCATCTGTAAAGGCAGACAGATCTTAGCATTTGAAGATGCTGAAAAAAATGATGAAACAAGATTTTTGACCCTGAACTTGTATCAAAATGGCACTGTCATGGCCCAGGGATCAGAGTCTGCTCTCAAGATCTTCATTAAAGATTTTGAATTAATAAAAAACCTGGCACTGTCTGATGAAGTGGACAAGAATATGAACATTGTTCCCTCTCCTGAAAAATCTGTTCTAAAGACGACAGTGACTTCAGCAACTACCATTCCATCTCCAATGTCAAGAATGAAAGACAACTTTTCACTTCTGGAAGTAGAAGTCGTGGAGATAAAAGAATTAATACTATCCCACCTGAAAGACAACAACATGGAACAAGTGACAATTGACATAAAGAACTTAAAACAAGAAGTTGAATCTCTGCAGAGACACAGAGAAGAAATGACAGAAGAACTTCAGAAAACCAAAGATGAACTAAGGGAAGTAAAATCAACTTTAGGAAGAAAACTAACGGAAGTTAGAAAAGAAATGCAGGAGGAGTTATCGGCCTTGAAGTCAGTACTCCACACCAAAGATGAACTCATCACAGATCTGAAAGAAAGACTCAACTCTGTTTCAGCACCTAAAGAGTCTTCTGCCAAACCCTTGACTCGTCCAGAGATGCTCATGGAAAACCCTCAACCTGAACAGCAGCCCGTGGAAGAAGAACCTCACTGCTCGACTGATCCTGCACCCCAGATCCACAGCTCCTCTGCACAGGACCCGGGAGAAACACATGCTCTTATCCTGACGGACTCTAACGGGAAATATGTCAATGAGAGACTTCTGCTACCAAACATGAGAGCCAAGAAAATCTGGTGCCCAAACACAAGAAGTGCTTTTCAGATCCTGTCTGAGAGTAAACATGAAAACTACAAGCACATCGTAATCCACACAGGGACGAATGATTTAAGGGCCATGAAGGGCCGTGTGGCTCCTATGATGAGAGAGGTGGCGATCAGAGCCACACAACGCTTCCCAGAGGCTAGAGTAACTCTGTCCACACTGCTGCCACGCACCGATGTGCCTTTCCACGTCATCCACGGGAATAATGTGGAACTCTCCAGAAGCTGCGCACTCATTCCTAATGTTCATCTCGCCCATCACAAAGACATACAGCCTCATCATATGTATGACCACATACATCTCAATAAGCAAGGAGTGAAAGTCTTCGCCAGTGTGCTGAAAAGCACAGCCCTTGGAAACACAGCAAGAAACAACAGAAACTCAGATAACAGGCGAAGCCCTCGTCCTCCAGCAGAACCCAGACGGACCACCGGACCTCCACCCCAACACAAGAGCTACACAACACAGAGAAGCCTTCGTCCTCCAGCAGAGCCCAGACGGACCACCGGACCTCCATCCCAACACAAGAGCTACACAACACAGAGAAGCCTTCGTCCTCCAGCAGAGCCCAGACGGACCACCGGACCTCCATCCCAACACAAGAGCTACGCAGCGGCCGCTCAACAACCACAGAACCCTGCAGCCGCTGAACTCAACCAGATCCGACATCTGCTGAACGTCATCTGCTCCAGGCTGAGGACATAACCTGCATAGCACACACACACACACACCTATTCATGAAATCATTTAAAATCAGTTGTTGGAATATACAAGGTCTGCACTCTTCTACTTTTGGTAATAAGACTGCAGACCAAGACTTACTCAGCAGTGTAACAGACATGGACATCTGTATCTTTCATGAGACGTGGTGTCGTAGTAATGAGACCTTACATTGTCCAATAGGATACAAGGAAATTATGGTTCCTTCATCAAAAATTTCTAAAATTAAATGTGGCCGAGACTCAGGTGGAATACTCATATGGCACAAAGACGATTTAAAGCATTCGATTAAAGTTGCTAAAAGTGGAAAATCATCCATTTGGCTTGAAGTGAAATCCGTCATATATCAGTCTAATCTTTATCTCTGTGCAATCTATATTCCACCTCATGACTCTCCCTATTACGAAGAGCAAAGCTTCCCAACATTACAGACTGACATCTTACACTTTCAGTCCAGAGGAAACATCCTCATCTGCGGAGACTTAAACGCCAGAACAGGGCGAGAAATTGATTATGTAAATATTGTAGATAATGACCACATCCCCAATGACACCACGTTTCATCCCTCATCTAATATCACACCGAGAAACAGCTATGATACTTCAGTGAACATTAGTGGAAAACAAATGTTGAAACTCTGTAAAGGTTTAGGATTATACATCATTAACGGCAGAACTCGTGGAGATACATTAGGTAGATTCACTTACTGCTCCAGATTAGGAGCCAGTGTGGTTGATTATTCAATAACAGATATTGATCAAAGTTTTATCAATGCCTTCACAGTCAGACCTCAGCTCCCGATGTCCGATCACTGTCAAACTGTGCTTTATCTGAAAGCCCCATGTCAAAAAACCAAAACTGCTCCACCTGAAGCTGAAAAACTGTTTCCTCTGAAACAGAAACTCAAGTGGAATCAATCCAACTCAGAACAATTCAAAGAAAATATGAACAATCCGACTATATTAAAAATGCTAGATGACTTTATGTCCACTGATTTCACTTTAGATATTAATGGAATAAATTTAGCAACAAAAAACTTAAATAACATATTCGTAACATTGATAACTCTATCTAATATTAAACAGCAAACCAAACATAGAACCAATCGACAGAGAAAGAGAAAGGATGTCTGGTTTGATGATGAATGTGCCGGTCTCAGAAAAGAACTCAGGAGACTTTCCAACAAAAAGCACAAAGATCCGTCCAGCCAGACATTACGGCTTTCTTACTCAGACTGTCTGCAAAAGTACAAAACACTGCTGTGGAAAAAAAGAGAAAAATATTTTCAAACTAAAATTGAAGAAATTGACGATTCAATAGATCAAAACACTTTCTGGAACCTATATAAAAAACTCCAAAAACCCAAATTAGAGATATCACTCCAGAATGGCACAATTTGGAAATCTTACTTTGAAAATCTGTATCAAAAAATTGAACCGACCGACCTCAACCAACCTCAGAGTAAAATAAAGAAAACACTAGAAGACATGGAAAAAACTATTAAGAATTATCAAAATCCATTAGATAAATCAATAACAATATCTGAAATATTAGAACATATTAAAAATCTTAAATTAAAGAAAGCATGTGGACAAGATCACATTAATAATGAAATGCTTAAACTCAGCAGTCCCAGCATGATTCAAACAATAGGCAAATTATTTAATCTGGTGTTCTGGTCCGGACACCTCCCTGAGATCTGGTCTGAGGGACTCATCACCCCCATATTTAAGAGCGGCGATCGATTCGACCCCAATAACTACCGCGGGATAAGTGTGGGCAGTGTGTTGGGGAAACTGTTCTGCAGTATCATACACACACGCATCGTCTCACACATCTCAGCACACAACATCTTAAATAAAGCACAGATTGGCTTTTTACCAAAACATCGCACATCCGACCACATCTACTCTCTCCACACTCTAATCAACAAGAACATCAACCACAAACAAAGGAAAATATTTGCATGTTTTGTAGACTTTAAAAAAGCATTTGATTCAATTTGGCATGATGGTCTACTGTACAAAATCCTACAAATTGGCATTGGCGGAAAAACATTTGACATTATTAAATCTCTGTATACCAACAGCAAAAGTGCGGTGAAGATCGGTAATCGCAGAACCGCGTTCTTCCAGCAGGGCCGTGGAGTGAGGCAGGGCTGCAGTCTGAGCCCAACTCTATTCAACATCTACATCAATGACCTGGCGTCAGCGCTGGAGAGCTCTACTGCGCCCGGCCTCACTCTACAGGGGTCAGAGGTCAGATGTCTGCTGTATGCGGATGACCTGGTCCTGCTGTCCCGCACACCTGAGGGCCTTCAGCAGAGCCTGTCCCTGCTGGAACAATACTGTCACGACTGGGCCCTGACCGTCAATCTGGACAAAACCAGAGTCATGGTGTTCCAGAAGAAAGCCAGATCTCAGGGACACAAACAGCAGTTCCTGTATAAAGGCCAGGTCCTGCAGCACAGCTCTAGCTACAGCTATCTGGGCATCGACATCAGCGCTTCGGGACGCTTCGGTCTGGCTGTGAAAACACTCGCTGAAAAGGCTCGGAGGGCTTTCTATGCTATAAAGTCACGATGTGGACACTTAAAATTACCCATTAAAACCTGGATAAAATTATATAATTCAATAATAAAACCAATTCTTTTATATGGATGTGAAATTTGGGGACCAGTACTAAATTTTAAAAATTGGGATAAAACATCAGTAGAAAAATTACAATTGGAAATTGGCAAAAATATTCTGGGGGTTGACAGAAAGACGTCCACTGCGGCCTGCAGGGCTGAGCTGGGCCTGTACCCGCTGAACATGGAGATCCAGAAGAGATGTGTTCAGTTCTGGCATCACCTCCATCAGTCTGACCCAGAGTCAGTGCAATATAAAGCCCTCCTCGCCAATGAAAGCTCAGCAGAACCTCATCCTCTGAACTCACTCGCTCTTCAACTCATCCATCAGAATATACTCCCCATCAACCCCAAACCTTTTATTAACCATATCCATAAACATCTAAAAGTCACTCATGATCAAGCACTAAAAGCACATTTTGCCCTCCAGAATAAACTGCAATGTTACTCGGCCCTCAATAGAACCACTAAATTGGCCAGTTATCTCTTTATTAAAGATTTTAAAGAAAGACAAATCCTCTCCAAATACAGATTAAGTGACCATGATCTAGAGATAGAGAGAGGAAGACATAGACAAACATGGACAGAGAGAGAGCAGAGGATCTGTAGACACTGTGACCTACAGCACATCGAGGATGAGGAACACTTTCTGCTCTTCTGCTCTAAATACACCAGTATAAGAGAAACCTTTCTGCCCAGGTTTGAAATCTTAATTCCATCATTCTCTGAACTGAGCGACACTGACAAAATGTTCTTCTTACTGGGAGAAGATGATAGTACAGCTGCACTAGCGGCTAAATATGTGTTAGCTATTCACAACGCCAGAGTCAGCTAATTCTCCAGAGAGACCGACTGGATTTATTCATTTATTAGGATAAATTGTGTTTATTTATGACATGATCTGTACATATATGTTTTGTTTGTTTGTTTTATTACTTATATATAATATGTTGATGCTTTGGCAACATTGTGTTTCACAGTCATGCTAATAAAGCTCATTTGAATTTGAATTTGAATTTTGAGAGAGAGAGAGAGAGAGAGACAGAGAGAGAGAGAGAGAGAGAGACAGAGAGAGAGAGAGACAGACAGACAGACAGAGAGACAGCGAGAGAGAGAGAGAGAGAGAGAGAGAGACAGAGAGACAGAGAGAGAGACAGAGAGAGAGAGAGAGAGAGAGAGAGAGACAGAGAGAGAGAGAGACAGACAGACAGACAGAGAGACAGAGAGAGAGAGAGAGAGAGAGAGAGAGAGAGACAGAGAGACAGAGAGAGAGACAGAGAGAGAGAGAGAGAGAGAGAGAGAGACAGAGAGTGAGAGAGACAGACAGACAGAGAGACAGAGAGAGAGACAGAGAGAGAGAGAGAGAGAGAGACAGAGAGAGAGAGAGAGAGAGAGAGAGACAGACAGACAGACAGAGAGACAGAGAGAGAGAGAGACAGAGAGACAGAGAGAGAGAGAGACAGAGAGAGAGAGAGAGAGAGAGAGAGAGAGAGAGAGTGAGACAGAGAGAGAGAGAGAGTGAGAGAGACAGACAGAGAGACAGAGAGAGAGAGAGAGACAGAGAGAGAGAGAGAGAGAGAGAGAGAGAGAGACAGAGAGAGAGAGAGTGAGAGAGACAGACAGACAGAGAGACAACACCCAATGAACACACACACACACACAGCCTAACACACCCAATCACACACACACACACTCACTCACAGCCTAACACACCCAATCACACACACACACACACACACACTCACAGCCTAACACACCCAATCACACACACACACACTCACTCACAGCCTAACACACCCAATCACACACACACACTCACTCACAGCCTAACACACCCAATCACACACACACACACACACACACACACACACACAGCCTAACACCCCATCAGACCTACACACATGTATATAATGTTAAATTCCAAGTTCAGTGTTAGTTTATTTTAGCTTTTGTGTTTTATGTACATGATTTCGGCATTATAATCCTTCTTATTTTATTTATTAATCTTATAATATTATGTTTTATTTTATTTTATTTAACTATTATTATAATGTTTGGTGTAGTTAATGTTCAAAATCAATTTCTATGTTGTTTTTTGATGCTTTGGCAATACAAAATGTATTTTTTTGTCATGCCAATAAAGCTTTCTGAATTGAATTGAATTGAGAGAGAGAGAGAGAGAGAGACAGAGAGAGAGAGAGTGAGAGAGACAGACAGACAGAGAGACAGAGAGAGAGACAGAGAGAGAGAGAGAGAGAGAGAGAGAGAGAGTGAGAGAGACAGACAGACAGAGAGACAGAGAGAGAGACAGAGAGAGAGAGAGAGAGAGAGAGAGAGAGAGACAGAGAGAGAGAGAGAGAGACAGAGAGACAGAGAGAGAGACAGAGAGAGAGACAGAGAGAGAGAGAGAGAGAGAGAGAGAGACAGAGAGTGAGAGAGACAGACAGACAGAGAGACAGAGAGAGAGACAGAGAGAGAGAGAGAGAGAGAGAGAGAGAGAGAGACAGAGAGAGAGAGAGAGAGAGAGACAGAGAGAGAGAGAGACAGACAGACAGACAGAGAGACAGAGAGAGAGAGAGAGAGAGAGAGAGAGAGAGAGAGAGAGAGACAGAGAGACAGAGAGAGAGACAGAGAGAGAGAGAGAGAGAGAGAGAGAGACAGAGAGAGAGAGAGACAGACAGACAGACAGAGAGACAGAGAGAGAGAGAGAGAGAGAGAGACAGAGAGACAGAGAGAGAGACAGAGAGAGAGAGAGAGAGAGAGAGAGACAGAGAGTGAGAGAGACAGACAGACAGAGAGACAGAGAGAGAGACAGAGAGAGAGAGAGAGAGAGAGACAGAGAGAGAGAGAGACAGACAGACAGACAGAGAGACAGAGAGAGAGAGAGAGAGAGAGAGAGAGAGAGAAATACATCTTCAGAAATACAATCCCTCATACATTCATTCCAAATACAGGAATACCCCAAAAACCAATTCGGCATCAATCAGGAAGTACAAGACCTAAACAACATATTCTACAAAACAGCACAAAAAAGTAATTTGGCAATTGTTAAACCAAAGAAAAAATATTTAGATACTGACAAATGGTTTGATTTGGACTGTAAGGCTCTGAGAAAAAACCTCAGAAACTTATCAAATCAAAAACACAGACAACCAGATAATCCGGACCTCCGCCTTCTTTACTGTGAGGCACTAAAACAGTATAAAGCCACACTCTGGCGGAAAAAAGCACAGTTTTTGCAAAGCCAGTTTGAAGAAATTGAAAAATCTATAAACTCACACAAATTTTGGGATACATGGAAATTGCTATACAAACCAAATCAAGAAGTTCTGGCAATCCAAGATGGGGAGAAGTGGAAAAACCACTTCCAGGAATTATACACCCCAACTGAAATTCAAAATTCTAATCAAAATGAAATAATTAATAAACTAGACAATTTGGAAAGATCAATTAAAACAAACCAAAACCCTTTAGATTTCCCCATAACAATGAAAGAATTGGAAGAAAAATTAGGAGTCCTTGAGTCCAAGAAAGCCTGTGGTGTAGACAGCATCCTGAACGAGATGCTGAAACACACAGAGCAAAGCTTCAGACTGGCCATGCTCAAACTGTTCAATGATGTTCTGTGTGTAGGGTTCTTCCCTGAGATCTGGAACAAGGGCCTCATCAGCCCCATCCACAAGAGCGGAGACAAACTAGACCCCAACAACTACCGAGGCATCTGTGTGAACAGTAACCTGGGGAAGGTTCTCTGCAGCATCTTAAACGCCAGACTTTTACACTTCCTTATGAAGCACAATGCCTTGAGTAAATCCCAAATTGGCTTTCTTCCAAAATGTCGCACATCCGATCACATTTTTACATTACAAACACTAATTGACAAATATGTACATCAAAACAAAGAACAAATTTTTGCTTGTTTCGTTGATTTCAAGAAAGCATTTGATTCAATCTGGCACGAAGGATTATACCTAAAGCTTATCGACAGTGGAGTAGGGGGGAAATTCTATGATTTGATCAAATCGATGTACACAGCCAGCCAATGCGCTGTCAAAATTGGAAACCAAAGAACCGAATTTTTCCCCCAGGGGCGCGGAGTGAGACAGGGATGCAGTTTAAGCCCCACCCTCTTCAACATTTACATCAACCAATTGGCCAATATGTTAGAACATGCTCCCTTTCAAGGTCTCACTCTCCACGACACAGAGATCAAGTGTCTACTCTACGCAGACGACCTGGTCCTCCTGTCGCCCACTAAACAAGGGCTTCAGGACGGCCTGGATCTGCTGGAGGATTACTGTCAGTCCTGGGCCCTGACCGTCAACCTCCAGAAGACTAGAGTCATGATGTTCCAGAAACGCTCCAGATCTCAGGGACCAACACACACATTCACACTCTCACACAGAACCATTGAGAGCACAAAAGCATACACCTACCTCGGCCTGAAAATAACTCCAACTGGTAACTTTACTTTGGCTGTGAATGAACTCAAAGAGAAAGCTCAGAGGGCTTTCTATGCCATAAAACGATCGATCAAAATTGACATCCCAATCCAAATTTGGCTCAAACTTTTCAAATCAATAATTGAACCAATTGTTTTATATGGCAGTGAAGTGTGGGGTCCTTCTATAAAATTTGATTTTTTAAATTGGGAAAAACATCCGATTGAAACTCTACAATTAGATTTCTGTAAAAGAATACTCAAAGTCCAAAGAAAAACACCAAACAACGGATGCAGGGCAGAATTGGGCCAATACCCTCTCCTCCTAAACATCCAAAAAAGAGCCATCAAATTCTGGAAACACCTGAAAACAAGCGACCCCAACACGTACCATTATAAAGCCCTGAAACACCAAGAGCTGAGCGTAACGAGGAGTCCCCTGTGCCAGCTGGTGCTGAGACTGACTGAGCTCTCTCCTGCAGAGATCAGCTCGCCTCAGCACACACACACACTCACACACATTCGGCCTGCACAAATTATCAACACAGAACAACACAAGTACATCACCCATTGGACAAACACCATTCAAAACCAACACAAACTGGAATGTTATTCGGCACTAAATCGAGAGTACACTGTTGCGAGCTACCTGAGCACAGTGAATGATGTGAAGCTCAGGAAAACCCTGACGATGTACAGACTCAGCGAGCACAGCCTAACCATCGAGACGGGCCGGCGCAGACAGACCTGGCTCTCCCGGGAGGACAGACTCTGCTCGCACTGCATTCTGGGAGTGCCGGAGACCGAGCTGCACTTCCTCACAGAATGCCCCAAATACCAACACATCAGAGACCAATATTACCCCAAAATGAATAAGATATTTCCCCAATTTAACACCTGTAATCCAACCCAAAAACTTAGATTCATCCTTGGCGAAGAAGCCAAATGCTCCAATTTAGCAGCAAGATTTGTAGCATCTCTCCACATCCTGAGGGACGAGCAGAGCAGCAAACACCCAATCACACACACACACTCACACACACACACACACACACACTCACAGCCTAACACACCCAATCACACACACAAACTCACTCACACACACACACACACACTCACAGCCTAACACACCCAATCACACACACACACTCACTCACACACACACACTCACAGCCTAACACACCCAATCACACACACACACACACACACACACACACACACACACACACACACACACACACACACACACACACACACACACACACACACACACACACTCACAGCCTAACACACCCAATCACACACACACACACTCACTCACACACACACACACTCACAGCCTAACACACCCAATCACACACACACACACACACACACACACACTCACAGCCTAACACACCCAATCACACACACACACACACACACACACACACACACACACACACACACTCACAGCCTAACACACCCAATCACACACACACACACACACACACACACACACACACACACACACACACACACACACACACACACACTCACAGCCTAACACACCCAATCACACACACACACACACACACACACACACACACACACACACACACACACACACTCACAGCCTAACACACCCAATCACACACACACACTCACTCACAGCCCAACACACCCAATCACACACACACACACACACACACACACACACACACTCACAGCCTAACACACCCAATCACACACACACACACACACACACACACACACACACACACACACACACACTCACAGCCTAACACACCCAATCACACACACACACACACACACACACACACACACACACACACACACACACACACACACACACACACAATCACACACACACACACACACACACACACACACACACCCAATCACACACACACACACACACACACACACACACACACAGCCTAACACCCCATCAGACCTACACACATGTATATAATGTTAAATTCCAAGTTCAGTGTTAGTTTATTTTAGCTTTTGTGTTTTATGTACATGATTTCGGCATTATAATCCTTCTTATTTTATTTATTAATCTTATAATATTATGTTTTATTTTATTTTATTTAACTATTATTATAATGTTTGGTGTAGTTAATGTTCAAAATCAATTTCTATGTTGTTTTTTGATGCTTTGGCAATACAAAATGTATTTTTTTGTCATGCCAATAAAGCTTTCTGAATTGAATTGAATTGAGAGAGAGAGAGAGACAGAGAGAGAGAGAGTGAGAGAGACAGACAGACAGAGAGACAGAGAGAGAGAGAGAGAGAGAGAGACAGAGAGAGAGAGAGTGAGAGAGACAGACAGACAGAGAGACAGAGAGAGAGAGAGAGAGAGAGAGAGAGAGAGAGAGAGAGAGAGAGAGAGAGAGAGAGAGAGAGAGAGACAGAGACTTGACTTTTAAGCTTCTTTTATTTACAGACACTTATAAAAAACAATAAATATTAAATTTCACAAGAAAGCATTAAAAAAAAATCCTACCTACTTATACATAACTAGGTTTTTAGCGCACATTCAAATTAATTTCAATTCATAACATTATATCATAACCTCTCTCTTCACTTGGTTGACATAAAATACCTTTAGTACCCCAGAAAGAAAAGAAAGAGTCAGTATCATTTACAAATTCATAAAACCTGTACTCCAAAATTAACCTACTTTTTACCAAAGCCTTAAACATATGTAAAGGATCAATTCCTCCACTAAGAAGTGTTTTATTCTTCCTTGTCAGCCAAATTGCCATTTTGGCCTTACCAAACAAGAAATTGACCAAAACTGTTTGTGTCCTGTTTGAGGCACTATATTTTGGTCCAAAAACAAAAAGACCATTTGTAAAGTGAAAACCAAAACTATGACTCAATTCTCCCAATACACCAAACATGTCTTTTAGCCTTGAACAACCAATAAAAATATGAAAAAAAGTTTCTGAAATTCCACAAAAAGAACACTCCTCCTCTTGCAAAGGATTCAGACGTGCCTTATATCGATTTGTTGCTATTATCCAATGTGAAATTCGCCACTGCAAATCTCCATTCCGTTTTTCAATTGGTTTCTTATATAAGGACCTCCAACTACCTTTTGGGGAAGTACCAGACTCAACAAATTCAGTCCACTTAGTTTCTGGAAGTTCTTTTAAAGCTCTTAAATTGAGATACTTTACACACACACAATAAAGAGCTTTCTTAGAAGTAATGTTAAAAAGACCAAGTTCAGGTGTCCTAAAAGAGAGCAGACTTCCTTCAAACTCTTGCCAGTCTCCTACATCCACAGCCACACTGATGTTGGGGAATGCATTCTCTGATTTTTCAACTTTTAGTGGCAGCACAGGAAAAAAGACTTGAATTTCAGCTAGCAGTTTTTTCACAACTCGAACAGAACGGATACCAGTCTTTATGGCCAGTTGTTCTGCAGTAATCCACTGGTCATTTGACCTAAGATGGCAGATCTTATGAACCCCTGCTCTCACCAAGCTCGTACGTACAGTCTGTGATTTCAAAATCGCACTGGGTAGGTGAGAATTAAAAATTAAAGGTTCTTCAAGATCCCAGGGACTCTGTGTTTCAGAAATCTCCCTTTTAACAATAAAAATCTGCCATGCATTGAGTACTGAGGCATAAAAAGATGGGAGCCTACTAAGATCAATCTCCTTTAAATTCATTAAAAAGAGATGTCTGTCCAAATTCAACCGTCCCACTCGATTCAATAAGGCACAAGCCACTCTTATCCAGTTCTGAGACTGATGATAAAGTAGTCTCTGGGCTGTTTGCAGTCTAAAAGCAGCCACTTTAGACTTAATATCCATGAGACCTTGGCCTCCTTCATGTACCTGCAGATACAAAACTGACTCTCGTAGCCAATGTTGACCAGACCAGAAAAAATTTACAATCAATTTTTGGATTCCTCCAATTAAATCTTCTGGTGGATTCAACACAATTAATCGATTCCATAGGATAGAGGCGGCAAGATTGTTTATAACCAGCACTCTTCCCCTATAGGACAGTTGAGGCAAAATCCAGTTCCATTTTGACAATCTGGCACAAACTTTGTCCTTCAAACCTTCCCAGTTTTTTCTTTGGTAGTTTTCAGAACCCATGAAAGTTCCTAAAAACTTAAAACCATTTTTTTCCCACTTAACATTTTCAGGGATGACTGGTAAAGGCATTTTTGTTTTATCATTACACCAGAATGCTTCTGTTTTACCCCAGTTGAGTTTTGCAGATGATGCTCTCTCATATAATCCAATACTGTAACTAATAATATCAATATCTTTTTGTTCTTTCACAATTACAGTAATGTCATCCGCATATGCAGTCAGTTTAACAGAATGAAGGCCATCACCAAACAATAAACCAGACAGATCTTTTCTTAGTAGACATAAAAGTGGTTCAACTGCTAAAACATAAAGCTGGCCTGACAGTGGACACCCCTGCCTGATACCCCTCTGTATACTTATTGGTTGGCTTAAACCACCACCAATCTTTAGAATAGAAGATACATTCATATACAAGAGTTTGATCCAAGATATAAAAACATTTCCAAACCCAAATGCATGCAATGTTTCAAACAGAAAACCATGGTCCACTCTATCAAAGGCTTTTTCCTGATCCAGGAACAAAAAACCTACATCCACTTCATACAGTTTAGAGTAGTCCAAAATATCTCTGATCAGAAAAATGTTATCATGTATTGTCCTTTCTGGGATACAATAGGACTGGTCTTGATGTATTATATCCCCCAAAACAGATTTCATTCTATTAGCCAATAACTTAGCTATTAACTTATAGTCAGATGTTAGAATCGATACAGGCCTCCAATTTTTTAGGAAACTCAAGTCTCCTTTCTTGGGTATCAGGGCCAACACTGCCCGTTGACAACTTTTGGGAAGTAGTTTATCTTTAAAACATTCTTGAACCACCTCATAAAAGTCTCTTCCAATGATCCTCCAAAAAGCCTTATAAAAGTCCACTGGCAGTCCATCAATTCCAGGTGCACGGCCCGCATTCATCTGTATCACTGCATCAGTTAGCTCCTTAAACGAAACAGCACTGTCCAGAGTCCGACTCTGCTCTTTAGTGATGGTAGGAAGCTGTTGTAGTAATTGTGAAACGTATCCAGTATCAGTGTCCTCCTTTTTATAAAGTTCTGAATAGAAATCCACTGCAATCTTTCGCATTTTCCTTGAATCAAAAGTCTTTAGTCCATCTGGTGTTGTTAAACAGTGCATTTCATTTTGTTTTTTTGAGACCTTTTCTAAATTAAAAAAATATGCAGTGGGAGCATCCATGTCGTGTATAGACATAAACCGTGACCTTATTAGGGCACCTTTAGCCCGAACTTGCAATAAAGTTTCAAGATCTTGCTTCTTTTCAGATAACTTTCCATCTAATGATGAATCTGAATGTTGAATCATTCCAGCTGTAATCTGAAAGATCTCTTGCTCTATTTCAGACATTCGTTGTTTAATGTTTCTAGTAGACAAGAAAGTAAATTGCTGACAAAAAACTCTTATTTGGGTCTTTCCTATCTCCCACCACTGTATCAAACTTTCAAAATCATCCTTTTGGGAAACCCACTCACTCCAAAACAATTCAAATTTTTCACAAAAATCTTTTTCTTTTAACAACGCTACATTAAACTTCCAGTAAGGACTTTTACATTTTTGATTTGTCAAGGCAATATTCACTGAAATAAAATGATGATCTGATATACAGCATGGAAAAATGTTACACTCCATTAATCTATTATTTTCTGTACGCTTAATATAGAGCCTGTCAAGTCTAGCTGCACTAATCCTCCCTTGTGAAACTCTTGTCCATGTATATTGTTTTACAACATTATTCTTTTCTCTCCACACATCTATAAGATCATGTTGAACAATAATACTTTTCAAGAAAGAAGCTGATACAGAATCTGGTTCCTCATTATTTCTGTCTAAAAGAAAATTTAGAGTACAGTTCCAATCACCACCGACAACTATAAATTCATCAGGAGTAAAACTTTTTAAAAAATCTCCCAACTTTTTGAATAACAAAGTTCTTTCTGTGCCTCTATTTGGAGCATAAATATTTATGAAAACAAATACTTGATTATGAATTTCAGCTTTCACAATGAGAAGACGTCCTTTCTCCAATTCTATTTTTGATAAAATATTAACATCAATATTAGCTGAAAATAAGATAGCTACTCCAGCACTGATATTTGTGCCATGGCTTACACAAGTTTTCCCTTCCCACCACAAATTCAACTCGGATTCATTATTTGAATCACTGTGCGTTTCTTGTAAAAATATTACATTATTATCTTTCAGCCTAAGAAATTCAGATAGTAAAGCTCTTTTCCCACCATCCCTCAACCCATTAACATTTAAAGATCCCACTCTTAGAATCTGCATTATAGGGGAGAGAAAAAAGAAACAGAAAAAAAAAAAAGCAGAAAAACGACAAAGTAAAAATAGATCCCACAGCCATGTGCATTTATTTTTTCCGTTTTAACATTTTTGCCTGATCATTTTGAGCTTTACGTGCAGCCGTCATAAATTTTTTCAGCCTAAATCTTTTTTGTTTCGAAATCACGTCGTAACCAACAGTCTTCTGAGCAATCATTACCGATTTAACAAATTTGTCACCATCAGCGAAGTATTTTAAAACATCAATTTTTTTGCCTTTAGTTTGATCCAGAAATTCGTTTAATTCCTCCACAGAATAAACGTCATTCATCGACTGACTGTAATCAAATTCAGACACCTCCGAGCCGCTATCACATCCCTCCATCTGAGCCTCATCGCTATCTTCATCTACTACCAAAGCAGACTGCAAACCACTACCACTCTCATCCTCAACACCAGTACTCAGTTCACTGTCCTTTACATAATCAACTACATCATTTTTCGAAACATCTGGGCCGCATTTGTTTTCAACATCTTGTTTAAACAAATTAAAAGCACTCACCTCTGATTTTGAACTCTGTTCTGAAGCACTTTGCTCAGTTGGGGATTTAACCTGGGTTGTTTCGCTGGGTTGAGAAATTCCACAGGTAGAAACAGAAGCCTCGATATCCTCACCTTGAGTTTCCTTCCTCTTTTGTTTTTTGCTGGGATCGTTGTTTCTTTTACAATGTTAAGTCTTTTTTCCTTATCATGATTTTCAGTATTCTCCGTTCGATCTACGTGCTCATCAATATTTCCGTCCTTCACTTCATCCTCCGTCTGTTTTTTATGCGGGCAAGTAAATCTCTTATGCCCCAAATCTCCGCAATCAAAGCAACGCATACTATCTGTTGTTGCGAAAATCATGTACGAAATATGCGAAAAGAGATTTCCAAAGTCTTAGAGGGTCCATTTAAAAACATGAAAACATGTCTTCGAAAAGACAACACATGTTTCAATGCAGCATTTTTGCATCCAAGTGGAACTACTTTGATGGAACTAGCAAACTTACCAAATCGACTAAGTTCTTTGATAATCTCTTCATTAGAAATGAAAGGAGGCACGTTTGAAATCGTTACTTTAGTAGCAGGTGCGCGCAATGGCGTTATCTGCACCAAAGTGTCGGACACAACAATTCCGTTTTCAACAAGCCTGTTCACTAAATTTTTCCTCTTTTAGAAAAACCACGACGGCCTTGTTCATTCTTGAGGCTGAGACTATTTTTCCATGTCCTACAATCTCTCCCATTGCAAGTAGAACATCTTCTACCGTAAACGCTTGATCCGAAGCAACTTCCAACATCCATTCTTGATTGAGAAAACAGGCGTTCCCTCACCAGAGGGAGACGCCATAGTTTTCTAAATCAACAAACGGATTTTAACGTTTTTTTTTGTTTTTTTGTTTGTTTTTACAAAAATAAAACAAAAACATTTAAGTGATAAATGAGAAAAAAAGAAAACCCCACCATAAAAAAAGAAAACGAGAAAATTGAAACGAATTCAAGCGCACCGCTCTCACACCCCACGCCACACTCTCACTTCCCAGCATGCACCACACACGAGAGAGAGAGAGAGAGAGAGAGAGAGAGAGAGAGAGAGAGAGAGAGAGAGAGAGAGAGAGACAGAGAGAGAGAGAGTGAGAGAGACAGACAGACAGAGAGACAGAGAGAAAGAGAGAGAGAGAGAGAGAGAGAGAGAGAGAGAGAGAGAGAGGGAGAGAGAGAGACAGGAGAGAGAGAGAGAGAGAGAGAGAGAGAGACAGAGAGAGAGAGAGAGAGAGAGAGAGAGAGAGAGAGACAGAGAGAGAGAGAGAGTGAGAGAGACAGACAGACAGAGAGACAGAGAGAAAGAGAGAGAGAGAGAGAGAGAGAGAGAGACAGAGAGAGAGAGAGTGAGAGACAGAGAGAGAGAGAGAGTGAGAGAGAGAGAGAGAGAGAGAGAGAGAGACAGAGAGAGAGAGAGAGAGAGAGAGAGAGAGAGAGAGAGAGAGAGACAGAGAGAGAGAGAGTGAGAGAGACAGACAGACAGAGAGACAGAGAGAAAGAGAGAGAGAGAGAGAGAGAGAGAGAGAGAGAGAGAGAGAGAGAGAGAGAGAGAGAGAGGGAGAGATGTTTGGATAGAATGAGGATGACTTAAAAGATGAATTGTAATTTTTATTGTTTATTAAATCGTAATTATTATTAATAATACATTTTGTTTAATAGTTTTAATATTGCATAATAATCAATATTCATTTTAATGATTAGACTGTGCTTAATTAGTTTCCCTATAGCAATATTTGTTTCTTTTCATAATACATGTACTACTCAAAACACTCACAATGCTTTGTTTTCTATTCATTCTCCTCTGTTGAAGTCCGTAATTCTACATTAATGCTCACCTTAAGATAAACTACAGACACATCAGCCAATGAGAGAATGATACAGAAACCACAATCTGTGTTTTACTGCATTAGAGATGTGCTGCTAAATATCATAAATACAGCACATCAGTTAAAAATCAGGAACTCCCTAAAACACAGTCAAAAAGAGTATGTGCAGAAGAAGAAAATGTCTGAAAGTAAACCCTCAGAGGGACACTGTGGATGTTTGTGATCTTCACACAGATCTGGATGCTGACGCGTGTGTGTGTGTGTGTGTGTGTGTGTGTGTGTGTGTGCTTTATGAGGATGTTAGGACAGTGTGCTTGACTGATGCTTTTATTAGGGCTATAATACACATGCTGCAATAAATACAGTTAATAAACCACTAAACCGACTCTGATGAGCTTCTAATGGGTCATGAAAGCTACAGACCTATACAGAGTTATAAAGACAGATGCATATGTTTGGGTCAATTAAATTAAATATATATAGTGAAAAGCATGTAAATGTATGTAAATGAAATGCTGTCAAAGGCATTCATCAGAAATAAACACATGCACACATATAAACACTCACATATGATTTATTCCCACAGTTTGGAGGAATCACAAAGGGAGGTTTGTAACTTCATTTCAGTCATTAAACTTCCTGCTGGTTGCAGATGCTTCGGTCATTTAAGCCTGATACCAGAACAGACGGCTAAATACCACACACCCACACCCACACACACACACACACACACACACACACACACACACACACACACACACGATGAAATGCATTGCTTACAGCTTGTCAAACACCTCA